>NW_015386920.1:871923-991685 GCF_001527695.2 Protobothrops mucrosquamatus | reverse complement strand
TTTTTGTGTGTTTTCATGTTTGTTTGTGTATATACTTGAAATGTATGTACCAGAAACAGAAACATAAAAAATAAAGAATAAGTACATTATTCCTATGTAATAGCAAAAATTCAACAAGCATGTTAATTGTTAAACTAAGAAAGACTGAAGAAGGAGGTAAGAACAGAGACAAAATGAAGGTGAAAAATGGCAAAACAATCTACAGAAGTAGAGCAAGCTGAAGTAAATATGAATAGCTAGTTAGAATAGGACTGGCATTTGGGAGAAAAAAACAAGCATGGAATATTATTATTTTTATTGATGCACTCAGAAGCTTTGTTCCAAGCATTTATATACCACCTTAAATAAATGTGGAGTGGTATATAAATAAGTGGTTTTGTTTTTGTTTTGTATAGCTCTTTGCCTGGATCCACATCTATTTTTTCCCCATTTTATAGTCATTTTAGAGTTAAAACCACCTGAAATTGTTGGGAGTCAAGCATTTATATATCTATGCAATAAACCAACAGTCTTGCTTCATATGTATTAGGAATAATGGCCAGAGTTAAACAGTTTTAGTGGTTATACACTAAAGGAAAGATCACCCAGTACAGTTTGGAGAGTTGATTAGCCTGGCATCAGAACCTGGGAAAGTCCTAGAAGACAAATAATCAGACAATGGGTTTGCAGGCACTTAGAAAAAAACACAATAATTGCTAGAAGACAGCATAATTTTGTTAAAAATAGATAATTTCAGGCAATTCTTATTGCTTGTTTTGACAAGGCGACTAGATTAGTAGGCCAAGAGAATACTGTAGATATACTTTACTTTGTTTTCAGTAAGGAATTTGATGAAATCAATTGTGGTTACCTTCTTCAAAGAAGTCAAATAAGGAGAATGGATGATTTTATTATTTATTTATTTATTTATCTGATTCATATACCACTCAATTCTATTTGATTCTGGATGACTCACAAAGTAGAAACAAACAACATATCTATTTGATAAATTTGCAATTAGCTGAACAACTATACTCAACCCATGGTCCTTAATGGATCAATGTCTACATGGACGGAAGCACGAACTGGTTATTTCTGGTTCCATCCTGGACTCAGTGTTCTTTTAAATTTTCCAAAATTAGACAAGTTAATAGATATCCATAAAATCTGGAGATGACACAAAACTGACATGTATTGTCAACACCTTACAAGACAGATTCAAGATTCAAATGGATATTGTCAGACTCAGGCCCTATCCAATATATGAAGTTCAGTGGTGAAAAATATAAGGTTCTACACTTAATAGATGCATGGTCACAGAGAAATGTTAAGTGGCTTTGCATATTACTTATTAGAATTATTTTAATCATGAGCCAGCAGTGTGTTGCAGCTTTCTAAAGAACCAATGCAATCTTGGTCTGCATCAACAGAGATTTAATGCTTATATCATGAGAAGTGATAATTCTGCTGTATGTTGCTTCGGTCAGACAACACCTGGAATATTATATTCTGGATCATCTATCCTGGAATATTCGGTTCTGATTATCAAAATAGAGAACAGAAACTGAAAATTGGAAGAAGTATGGACGAGTGACAAATGTAAGAAGGGCTTGGAGACTAAATACTATAAAGAACATTAAAGGAACAAAATATGTTTAGCCTAAAAAAGAGGGAGTTAAGAGAATAAAGGATAGCAATGTACCCATACTTAAAGGACTATCAGAGAGTAGACAGTGTATATTTAGCAATAACAATAACAGTAGCACTTAGACTTATATACCGTTCAATAGTGCTTTGCAGCATTCTCTGAACGGTTTACAAATGTCAACATATCACCCCCCCCCCCCAATAATCTGGGCCCTCATTTTACGAACTTGGAAGGATGGAAGGCTGAGTCAACCATGAGCCAGTCAGGATCAAACTCCTGGATGTGGTCAAAGTTAACCTGCAATTTAACCACTGCGTCACCACTTCTCCTATTCTCCATAATGCCAGGAAATAGTATTAGAAGCAACAGGTGGAAGCTCTACAGAGGGAAATCAGAATTCCAACTAAGAAGAAATTTTCTGATTATAAAATCTATTAAGTACTGGAGCAGTCTGTCTTCTAGTTATGAACGTTTCATCATTGGAGGTTTTCAAGCAAACATTTGACAGCTATTTGTCTGGAATGGCATTAAGGTTCCTGCCCTAGGCAGTGGAAGAGCATAAAATAGCTTCAAAGTCTATTCCAATCATATCATTGTATGATAAATTAGTTCCTCAGATTTGAGTCTCTCTGAAGATGTTCTACATAATTGAATATCCAGATCTAACTAGAACAGAGCACATTTACCCCAGTTAGGATAAGAAAAATACAAATGCTTGTAACTCTTATTTAGTAGGCTACCTGGTGTCAAACTCGCATCGTCACATGACGTGTCGCAATGTATTGCAACTTTTTTGCCATTGCCGGCAATGGGGTGGGTGCGGTTTCGCTATGATGCACGAGCCGGCAGTTTGACACCCCTGCTTTAGAGGGTCAGAATGTGATGAAAATTCTGGTCAGAATAGTCCTTGCAAGGAAAATGTCAGAATAGAAACAGGTGATTTCAGAGACTTTCTGCAAAATCAAAGGTTGAAATTTAGGATTACCTCCATACCTTAGGAACTTTATATGTATTGTTTTCACACAAGAAAGTTCATGTTGAAGTGAATCACATTCCTCTATTAAATCTTTTCAGTTCGAGGGGATTGAAATAGATTGCAACCTTGGGAAGAATTTTATCTTCCTCCCTCCTTTCCTTGTTGAATGTATATAACCTTAAAGTAATAAACCTGCAGCACATGTTAGAAGCATTCCCATATATGTCTTTTTGCAGGCATTAAAAAAGCACTTCTATTATTTTCTATAGGCAGTGATAATATGTAATATTAAAGAATGCTATGAATTGATTTAAACAAAATGAAGGGGAAAATTACGAGGCAAGGTATTAGAAAAACCCTACATTTTTCACTTCATTACTAGCCAAAGGATACAATGCAGAAACACAAATCTATGCACAATGTAAAATCAATGCTATAACACAAGGAGAAAAATGACTAAAGGTTTTTTTGGGGGAGGTGGGGTAAATGATCACAGTATATGATCAGAAATATCATCATTGTACTCTCTAATTCACACATATCCTATGTAGCTTCCTAGACTGTATTCAGACATTAGAAAATTATTAGGAGGAGGCCAGTCCACCACAAATAGAACAGAAACACTTCCCATCAAAACTTTCACTTGGTTTTCAATCACCATAACATTAGTGCACATTTCAGCTGATCATATTTTTACTTTATCAAAATGATTTTACCTTTTTTATTTCATTAAAGTTCCCTCAACTGTTGTTCAAATCTTAATAGAGGTCCAGACACCATGTCATTTATCATAATATAGTGGCCCACAGGGGTCAATTTTATAATTTACAATTTTACAAATGTTATTGTTACAGGAACAAATTTCTCCTTCAAATGGACATTAACTTTTTTGACATGTTGAAAGAGACACGATAGATCGTTGCACTGGCAAACATATACTAAACATGTTTTATGCAATCATGTTCATTTCTGAACCACACTGTGGAAGAAATCTTTAAGAATGGCAGATTTCAAGTATTGTAGTTCTTTTGTCTTCCTCCATGTTCCAAAAAATGTGTAGCAGTTTCATCATTTTTTCAAGAGATGCATCTAATTTTCTGCACTCATCAGATCTTGTTGGCATTGAGGAAATCAATCACAATTAAACATTTAGAATTTTCTAAGTGTCTAGTATGCCTGATTTCTAAAGGGTCTTTACCTTATCAGAATCAGCTCCAGTAGTCCTAGTTCATCTTCTCAATGACTTTCTCAACTCTTCTACTGATGACTTTCCAATTTGCACACTTTAATCCATATCACACTGATTCAGTGCAAATATATAGTGATGCCTTTATTTACAAGAGGGCTTTGGAAGGCTCTCTTACTTTTGGTCACCTCTAATTGATAAGGTTACTATTTACCCTTTGTTATGATTCACAGAAACTGCAATGAAGAACTAATTATACAATTGCCATTCCTTGACTGATTGTCTGATAATTCACACAATCAGCTATCCTATAATATTTTATCTCATGTAATCATAAATGTACTTTAGGATTCTCAGTATGGGACTGAAAACCGAAGAGATTTAGTGAATAATATTAATTTAGGGACAATCACTTAAAATATTGCAGCCTATTCTTTTATACAAAGTTAAGAGTTTTATTTATGAAAATTGTTAAAATATTCTTCTGCTACAGTGTTGATAAGTTTCAGACTGAAGTCAAATAAAGATCAGGCACGACAGAGTTGCTGGTCATTGATTTCCAGATGTAGTCATCTAAAGTGGAGGTAGCAATTGTATAAATTCTAATTGTTTATTTTCTATCAGTTTCATTCTGATTCAGTTTTTTTTAATTCACAAGCACATTTTATTATTTACCCATGCTTTGCATTTTTTCCAATTATCATATATGTATGCATTATATCACAAAATTTGAAAATATTATGATATCCATATATAGCAGACATGTCAAACTCGCAATGTCACGTGATGTCACACGATTTATCAGAGCTTTTTCCCCATTACCAGCAATGGGCTGGCAGTTTGACACCCCTGATATATAGGAGCCTTTGCTTATTGACTGAGCCCTTGCCTCCTTCACTGACCAAAGTTACAACAGTGCTTTTCCTCGGTCACATGATCACCATTACAGTCAGTATTCATTGTCCTCTGCTTGTTGATTTTTTTTCCTCTTGCAGAATAGAGAAATAGGAGAAAAGGGATTACAAGAGACTAAGTAGACATACAATTGAAATTGGGTATGTCTAGTTTAATGAAAAGAAGGGTTAGGGATGACATGACAGCAATGTTCCAATATCTCAGGGGTTGCCATAAAAAAGAAGGAGAAGAAGAAGGAGTCAACCTATTCTCCAAAGTGCCTGAAGGCAGGACAAGAAGCAATGGATGGAAACTAATTAAGGAGAGAAGCAACCTAGAACTAAGGAGAAACTTCCTGACAGTTAGAACAATTAACCAGTGGAATGACTTATCACTGGAAGTTGTGGATGCTCCAACACTGGAAGTTTTTAAGAAGAGATTGAACAACCATTTGTCTGAAATGGTATAAGGTTTTCTGCCTGAACAGGGAGTTGGGCTAGAAGACCTCTAAGGTCCCTTCCAATTCTGGTATGCTGTTAGTACAGATTGAAAGAAATGCACTGACATTGGAAGATACCAGTGTCAGTATATTGTCCTTCCCTGTTCTGTTCCTGCTTACTTTCTGGTAATCCCTTCCTCTCCAGTGTAAAGGCAAACAAGAATTGCTTGCATGCTAATTACCAGCACCAGGCTGACTATTCCAGGGGAGTGATTAGGAAGCAAACAAAAGCCAAAAGCCTAAAACTCCTTAGTCTTGTCAGTTTTAAGCTGGCTATCCCAGAGCCTGTCTCAGAGAAGAAAGAAAAGCATAGTCAATCGGGTGATTGCCCATTTAGCAACCACTTCGTTTATCAACGGAGTTGCCAGTCCCAACTGTATTCAGTAAGTGAGGGCTACCTGTATAACTGCTGTGGTTTTCTTAAAATTCAGGAAGTACAATTACTTTAAAATGTGAACAATTTTTTTTCTATCACACCTAAGGATAAGATTCAAGCATTTTTTAAATTTACAATATGTTGTTCCTAGACAGATAAGTTTAAAGCTTGTTTTGTGTTCATTGCCACCTTATCCAAATTAAACAATTTGGGGCAAGAGAAAAATAAAAATAGTTTTTTATTTCCATCCAGCTACTTTCATGAAATTACCATATTTCTTTTTTGATATTGTTTTTTCGGCTATAGCTCCTTCCCCATGCATAAGAACATCAGTGACAATGCAGAGGGAGGATATGAGTTACTATGTGATTAGGATTCAAAAAAGCCAAAGTAGTCACAAGTTGTATATCTATAGTATGCTTTCTGTTCCTTCACCTAATCACTTGTTCCACAAAGCTTAAATTAGTTCACATATCTAGGGGCCCTTCTATCTGAATCAAACACAATGTATCAGTTATCTCTCATGCTCCCCCTTTTATCTCAGTCCTTATTTTACCATTCTTGCTCCAGATACCAGTGCCAGAAAGTACTTTCAGATCAAACAGGTGGCTTTCATGAAAGCTCTTGTAAATTATCAAATCAGGAAGGTAATTTCAATAGAGTGGATGAGGTAAAGTGAAAGACCTTTGCTTAGATGATAATTGCACACTTCTGACCCAAGGTATTAGTCAAACATTTGTGAGAGACAACCATTGGCACAGGCAATTATATTTAATAATGCTTAATTATAGAATCATAAATATTCAGGATAGAGAAGACCCAATAGGTCATGTAGTTCCTTTCCATAAAGGCAGAATACTTTTCCTGTTGAACATTTCCTACCATACTGCCTTCACACTAATGCAACATCTTGTCAGGAGAATTGATTTCTACCTAAATTTTCCATTTCTTAATTTATCTTTATACCTGTTCATTCTGCATTAAGCAATTCCTCGCTTTCCCAAGTGTTTAAACCAATCAAATATTTGTACTTGATTAGAATGCTTCTCTTCAGACAGTGCTTAGCCAAACTTTACATATTTATTTAGCTCTTTTAATCTTCTTTATAGGCAAATCCCAACTGTTTTGTAATTATTTTGTTGCTCTTCTTTGATCTTTTTTTTCTGGTTTCTATCTCTCTGAAAATGAGTTGGCCAGATTTATATGCATATGGATGATGGTTTTCTTCCTTTTTCTTAAAAGGACACTCAGTGAAGAAAAGGTTGAATGCATCTTCATATTGATCATTGAAACTCGTCTTAGTATTTTATTTGGAGGACACTGTTTTTGCATTTGTTGCAACATGTGTTCTGTTATTGTGAAAAGAAGGCAAGGAAGTGCCTGTTTTAGAAATCTATTTTATACCCGTTCCTTTTGGGGGGGGGGGTGTCAGGGAGTCTATTTCTTAATAAAAGCTTTCTTCAAAATACCTTTTACAGAATATCTATTACATTGCAGGACATTCTGAAAGCTGTAGTCCAAACACATTTGGACAGCACAAAGTTGGGAAATCTGATCTATCAGATTGATATAAAGTGATTTGAAACCAAGGAAAAGCCTGCTTGATCAGTCCAGAATTCTGTTTAATCCTGCCTGTTGTTTTCTATCACGATCGGTCAGATGTTTCTGGGAAGCTGATAAACAGGATATAAATAGAGTTATCTCTTCCATATTTTCCTCCAACAGCTTGCATTTGGAAGCACCCTGCACTAATTTTTGAAACAAGAATTTAGTGACTCTGGCTAGTAAGTGCATTTCTTTCTTTTTAAAAAAAATCTCACCTTTACTTCTATCTATAGTTGGATAATAAAGTTCATAGTTCCCAATTACTGCTTAACTTCAACAGGAACCATGCGTCATGTAATTTTAAATTTCATCATGTGGGCATAACACATCATCGTCCACTTATGTCTAAATCTAATCTCCATTAATATATATATATATATATATATATATATATATATATATATATATATATATATATATANGGTTTTCTCCCACGTAGAATTAAAAGTACCTTGGCGACGTTTCGACGAAGTCACATTCAGCTTCGTGCTTCTAAGAGTGCTTAGAAGCACGAAGCTGAAGACACCAGCCTGAAGATGACGAATGTGACTTCGTCGAAACGTCGCCAAGGTACTTTTAATTCTACGTGGGAGAAAACCCGAATAACTAAAGACCTACATACAAACACCCGCGAAAACCTCAGAAAACATATATATATATATATATATATACATACATACATACACATACACATACAAATACAAATACACACACACACACACATATATCACACACACACACACATATATCACACACACACACACACACACACACACACACACACACACATATATATATATATATATATATATATATATATATATATATATATATATATATATATTCATAGATTTTCATGGGTACAGGTATGCAGGTCTTGGCATATTCGGGTCTTTTCCCGTGTAAGATTGAGAGTATCTTGGCGACGTTTCAACGAGGTCCCACTCGTCATCTTCAGGCTGGGGTCTTCGGCTTCGTGCTTGTGTAAGCTCCGATCACACTTCTTTGCCAAATATACCAGCTTCTGACAGCAGGGACAAGTTCAGAAGTTCTTCTCTACCAGCTCCTAATGCTCAAGCAGAATTGTATGAGGAGATACAACCCTATGGGCCTGTTTTTTTCTTCCTCTATCTCCTATCTGTTACTTGCACAGCACTTATAATTTTCTCAGCAATTTGATGTCATGTATGAAGGTTTCAGATAAAATAATTAAATATTTCATCTTGATATGTTGCAAGGCCAAACCACATGGTATATATAATTCTCTTTGAGTTTCTTTGAGAATTACATGTTCATAATTCTGGTCCAAAAATATTTATTTATTTATTTATTTATTTATTTATTTATTTATTTATTTATTTATTTATTTATTCATTCATTCATTCATTCATTCATTCATTCATTCATTTATTTATTTATTTATTTATTTATTTATTTATTTATTTATTTATTTATTTATTTATGAAATTATAATAATAATAAAGTTGGAAGGGACCTTGGAGGTCATCTAGTTCAACCCCCTGCTCAGCAATTTATTGGCTTACCATTAGGTAACTAATACCATGCGGATCAACTCATTAACATTGATTTAAACAATCTTTTAAGGACATTTATCGGCCCATATTGATTTCTCACATTGGTTACTTGTATTGGTTTATGTAAAATGTTAATTTTCTATTATATCATTCATCTATTATGAAATCTAAGCAATTTTGTTTCTCTTGCATAATTAAACACATTAATACAATCTTTTTTTCAATCTGGCATCTTCCGTGTATACTGAATTTCATGTGTAATTGGGAACTATGGAAAATGAGCCCAAAACTAGAGACAACCATCAGGAGAAAGTTGGTATTTATTGTAGGGATTAAATTTTAGTAATTTTAGCAATGAACTGTTGCTAGCAATTTGTCCAGAGTCTGAAAATCCCCTTTAATCATTTGTGAATCATTCTATTTATGAAAAGGAAAAATGTGATAATGCTGGTAAAAGACTACTTAATGTTTTATTTAAAGTATTTCACTTCAACAATAAAAATATTTCTATGGTTGAGCAGTATACTGTATTCAAAATATTTTTAAAAATAAGTACAAATAACATTAGCACTATCTTTTATTTTCAAGTAATTCATTGTACCCTCCCAGACTGACAGCATTGAGGATGGTTCCATCTATTGGAAAAACTCTGATACTGCACCATTTAAAATGTCCCACTTTAAAATATTTTATAGGGATATATAGTACACATGAGGTTTTTGCCTGATGAATTTAGATACATATAGCCCTTTCCTCATTGCTCACATTCATTCTTCTAGGTATACTCTATTGACAGGAAATACTTTAATAATATATTCATTATTTCTTATAAGTACAGTGCCAAGGGAATGTTCCGAATTGTTATCACTTCTCCTCTAGGTTGCAGAATATTTGATACTACTTGTAGAAAAAAAACAGTTGGACCAGTCAATTCTCCCTTACAGTCAATGGTGCACAACCTCCCCCATCCCATTTTTCAATGTATTATAATGTGATTGAGTTGGACTGATTGCTTATGTGCCATCAGATTGGTGAAAACTGTTATCAGTCACATAGACAGACCTTTTACAAGATGATCTGTCCCGAACCTGGCCCTTCAATTCTTTCAACAGGACACGCATTACCGTTGTAATCAGGTCCATCCAATTTGTTGCTGGACATCTTTTTCCGTCTACATTTTCCAGAAATGTTTAATGTATCCAAAATATGATAATATGACCCTGGTTATTTGTGCCTTTAGTGAGAACCCTGGAATGATTTGTTCAATGATCTATTTATTTGTTTATTTTTGAATATCCATGTTGAATTCGCATGCATCCTCTCCAATAGTAAAGTTCAAAAGCATCAATAGTTTTTCTATTCTACTTCTTCAACATCTAGGTTTGCACTGCCATAGAATGTTACATCTTTAATGTCTCATCTTTAGAGCCTCCTCAATATACTGTATAGTCAGGATATGGGTAACTGATTTGGCTTTCTCAATTATCCAGTATGTATCAGCATTATGTCTCTCATTCTGTAATCTTTTCTAAAAATTGAGTATCTACCATCTCTCTTTCCATGTTGGGTTTTAATCTACATGGGATGATCATAAGGATTATTTTACTAGTTTATTAAATTAAGCTTGTACACTGTTAAATCTCCTTTCTTTGATATTGATATGTAGACCTGACCTCTTCACAACTGTGTTGTGGCCTCTTCACAAGCATAACACGAAGGGTTCAAAATCCTATAAAATCTGCCTGGTGTTTCAGGTAGTTGCCAGCTGCTCCCAAAATGAACTCTGAATTGTTTTTGTAATAAAGAGAATAAATAAAGAGAATCCTCCTTTCCAAAAGCTGCTTGCCTTGAGTCCTAATTGCTTGCATTTTTTTTTCCAGCTTGGAAGGGACCCCGAGAAATTATTTTATCAGTTCTTTATCAAATGTCTGTAGATATTTCTATGGCCACCCAACTCAGTATTGACTGAAGTATTGACCCAACTTTATCTCCTAGTACTTGTCTTTCTTATAAATACATAATATCGTCAATGATACCTTGTATGTTCTATAAGCTTTTCAGTATATTCTTCCATCTTTGAACTTTTAATTACTGCCTGTCCTTTGAAGTCCTTTAGGATACCAGTGAAAGAAATGGGTGTATAGATTTAAGATCATGTCATGGAAACTGGTTGGCTTTGTTCTTTTGCTTTAGCTTCCACGTGAGCAGTTCACAATCTGTTCCACAGTTAGCCTCTTGTTATTTATAACTGAGCTTTTCACCTCTTTGCATCAATAATAGAGTCAGTTTGATTTGTGTGTATTCTGTCTGATAATGCCAATTTAAAAAACATCACTTTAGTTTCTTGAAGATTTTTAGCAATCAAAACAATGATTGAATATTCAGAAATTGATAGTTGTTCGTCTGCTTCATTTTGCTTTCCTAGGCCATAAAGTCCAAATACATTTTCCTGTTATTTTTCCTAACATTAACATTCCCAACAGCAAGCAACATGTCTTTCTTGCATGTTCTGTGACTTGCAGAGTGAACCTGGCCCTAACACTCATCAACCTCCTGTTTTTCTGCATCAGTAGTTGGAGAATAGACTTGGATAACTGTCATATTAAAAGGTTATCAGTAAAGTCTAATTGATGTTATTTGTTCATTGACTGTTGTACCAAAGTATTGTTGTTGCTATATGCTTGTAGACTATGAAAGCAACACTATTTCTTCTTGATTTTTCATGTCTGGGCTAGTAAATTGTGTGATCTAATTAAAAAAATAAATCTTTGTTTCAAAAAAACTCCTAATGCACTTTTAAAATTGAGAAATCATAGATCCCAAGAAAAGCAATAATGTCAGTGGGCACTTCCCAAAATAGCCTCAGAATGTCTTAGTTATATTGATATTATTTGCAAAGGTGTAACAAAAAAAAAACCCCATATCATTTACAACCTTGTATGTAAGATTTTGTGTTGCATTATTCTTTGGCATTAAAACTAACTAAAAATAGGTTTAATTCATAACCTTTTTAAAAAATGTGGAGCTGCATATCCTTCTGGGATCCTATCAAATGTTTCTTTCTCTGTCTTGTATTTTTTTTAAATGTTTAACTATTGTTATGGACTTTTACAGGAGCTCAGGAATAGGTAAAACTATGGATTCACACATTCAAAAACAAGTTATGATTTTTTTTCTTCCACTCTTAGCATTAACAGAAACTCAGATGGTGCCTTTGGGCATCCATGAGAATCATGGAATTGAGAGGAAAGAATTTAATTATTTTCATTGTGCACCATTATTGTCTCTTTTGCCATTTTTGCTGCTGTTTTTCTTACTAAGGAAAATATACTGAATAAGATATCTTATATTTTCATGATAGGGAAGGGAAAAAAATATTTCTGAAATGTGACTGTTCAGGAAAATTACATAGAAGGAATTAATAACTTGATCTATCACCTTTATCCTGTTCAAACCTTCTGTGTAAAATCAACACAGTTTTACAAAAGTAGTTACGGGGGGGGGGGGGGGGGGGGGGGAGAAGGAACTACTTTTCTTTCTGTTTGGTTTGTCTCACACACACACACACACACACACACACACACACACTTTTATTCAGAAATAAGTTCCCTTTAGTTCAATTTAATTTGTTGGATAGAAAATGGATACCGCATTTCAACCTAATATTATTAGAGATCGTATAGTATATCTCCAGCACCTTGTTTCAAACTGTTAGGCTTCATTTTTTCATTCTCTATATCCACCCACACGCATATGCTCTGTCTGCAGTGTGAAATAATACTGATCTAACTTAAATGGTTATATTACCAGAAGGCAATGTATTGGATGCTTTGAAACTACTCCAAGGTTATTATTATATGCAGTAAAAGAAAGCATCACATATAATAACCTAAGTTCCTGGCACCATGATATAGAATGGCCTTGTGTCAAGATTTTTTGTTTCTGTTTCTTGTTTTTAAACTTTGTTTTATAACTTTGTTGTTCACAGGAAAACCTGGGCTTTTAAGTGGGCTGTTTTGCTTATGTAACCTCCTCTGTTTCAACCATCTAAATGATGAGACATATTGTTGCTTCAGACCTGTATATCTAACAAACAAAAATAAAGTTGCCTTTAATAAAATGAGACATGAGTAATACTGGTGCCATGAAAGCCCTTGTTTTCTTTTCTCTATGAAGACCAGATAAAATTACTTGCATGTAAAGTGGTTTTCCACTGTTTTGTACCATTTTATCGGTTTGGTTTTGAGAAGGGAAAAAAAAAAAGACAAAACAGAATAAAATTCTTACAAAGCTCAGAAGTCTGCCACCTATGAGGCAACCAAAGGTATATATCTGCCATTTTATTATACAATCACTTCTTGAATGTTGTGTGATTTCTATTCAATTATGTTCTTGGGAAGGATTTTTCAGATCAAAAAGTAAAGACAACAAAGAAGCCTGAAGACTAATTGACAGACTTCTTTGCAATGCCTTTTTTGCTGATTTCTTTTTTTCCTTTTGATATTTTAATATAATATATTTTGTAAATTCAATTTATTACTATATTTTTCTGTTTCTATCCTTAAATAGAATGAGAGCAGTATATATCAAGATTTACTTTCTCTCAAGTAACCTGATTAGATTTACTTAGTTTTCAAAGCCTTTCATAGAAACCTTCACTGAAAAAGCTGAGGATTAATAACATGCTTTCCAGNATATATATATATATATATATACAAAATTTGGATTGCTAACAAAGAATTAAGAGAGTACTGGGATAGCCTGTGGCCTAGGGGCAACACTTCTGCTTAACATGCAGACAGCCCAGGTTCGAATCTCAGCAAGGGTATGTCTGGCTGATGAAAACCTAATAAGGTTAGAAATAGCTATCCCAGTGCTCTTAGCAATCCAAATTTTGAAAAACACATATGATGTCGCAGTTAAGCGACTGCTGCCTGTGGATGGCTCTGGATTGAGCTGATACAGGCAAAAGATTTCTCTCCCCCATATTTGGGCCGACAGGTTGTTCAAAAAGCATTCATCCTCTTCAACGAGGTCCCACTCGTCATCTTCAGGCTGGGGTCTTCGGCTTTGCGCTTGTGCAAGCTCCGATCACACTTTGCTCGCACAAGCATGAAGCCAAAGACCCCAGCCTGAAGATGACGAGTGGGACCTCATCGAAACGTCGCCAAGATACTCTCAATCTTACACGGGAAAAGACCCGAATACGCCAAGACCTGCATATATATATATTTAGTGTGTGTGTCTGTGTGTGTGTGGAAAATAAATACAAACTAATGCAAATGTATAACATTATTGAAATGTGCTTTGTTTGGTTCTTTGAAGTTAGAGAAGAGAACAGAAGAGCCTATCTTCTTTGCCAAATATACCAGCTTCTGACAGCCGGGACAAGTTCTTCTCTACCAGCTCCTAATGCTCAAGCAGAATTGTATGAGGAGATACAATTGTATGAGGAGATACAATCTTTGGGGCATGTTTTTTTCTTTCTCTCTGTTACTTGAACAGCACTTATAATTTTCTCAGCAATTTGATGTCATGTATGAAGGCTTCAGATAAAATAATTAAATATTTCATCTTGATATGTTGCAAGGCCAAACCACATAGTATACGGTATATAATTCTCTTTGAGTTTCTTTGAGAATTACATGTTCATAATTCTGGTCCAAAAATATTTATTTATTTATTTATTTATTTATTTATTTATTTATTTATGAAATTATAATTATAATAATAAAGTTGGAAGGGACCTTGGAGGTCATCTAGTTCAACCCCCTGCTCAGCAATTTATTGGCTTACCATTAGGTAACTAATACCATGCGGATCAAGTCATTAACTTTGCTTTAAACAATCTTTTAAGGACATTTATTGGCCCATATTGATTTCTCACATTGGTTACTTGTATTGGTTTATGTATAATGTTAATTTTCTATTATATCATTCATCTATTATGAAAACTAAGCAATTTTGTTTCTCTTGCATAATTAATACAATCTTTTTTTCAATCTGGCATCTTCGGTGTATACTGAATTTCATGTGTAATTGGGAACTATGGAAAATGAGCCATCAGGAGAAAGTTGGTATTTATTGTAGGGGTTAAATTTTAGCAATTTTAGCGATGAACTGTTGCTAGCAATTTGTCCAGAGTCTGAAAATCCCCTTTAATCATTTGTGAATCATTCTATTTATGAAAAGGAAAAATGTATTTCACTTCAACAATAAAAATACTTCTATGGTTGAGCAGTATACTGTATTCAAAATATTTTTTAAAATAAATACAAATAACATTAGCACTAACTTTTATTTTCAAGCAATTCATTGTACCCTCCCAGACTGACAGCATTGAGGATGGTTCCATCTATTGGAAAAACTCTGATACTGCACCATTTAAAATGTCCCACTTTAAAATATTTTATAGGGATATATAGTACACATGAGGTTTTTGCCTGATGAATTTAGATACATATAGCCCTTTCCTCATTGCTCACATTCATTCTTCTAGGTATACTCTATTGACAGGAAATACTTTAATAATATATTCATTATTTCTTATAAGTACAGTGCCAAGGGAATGTTCCGAATTGTTATCACTTCTCCTCTAGGTTGCAGAATATTTGATACTACTTGTAGAAAAAAAAAAACAGTTGGACCAGTCAATTCTCCCTTACAGTCAATGGTGCACAACCTCCCCCATCCCATTTTTCAATATATTCTAATGTGATTGAGTTGGACTGATTGCTTATGTGCCATCAGATTGGTGAAAACTGTTATCAGTCACATAGACAGACCTTTTACAAGATGATCTGCCCTTCAATTCTTTCAACAGGACATGCATTACCGTTGTAATCAGGTCCATCCAATTTGTTGCTGGACATCTTTTTCCGTCTACATTTTCCAGAAATGTTTAATGTATCCAAAATATGATAATATGACCCTGGTTATTTGTGCCTTTAGTGAGAACCCTGGAATGATTTGTTCAATGATCTATTTATTTGTTTATTTTTGAATATCCATGTTGAATTCGCATGCATCCTCTCCAATAGTAAAGTTCAAAAGCATCAATAGTTTTTCTATTCTACTTCTTCAACATCTAAGTTTGCACTGCCATAGAATGTTACATCTTTAATGTCTCATCTTTAGAGCCTCCTCAATATACTGTATAATCAGGATATGGGTAACTGATTTGGCTTTCTCAATTATCCAGTATGTATCAGCATTATGTCTCTCATTCTGTAATCTTTTCTAAAAATTGAGTATCTACCATCTCTCTTTCCATGTTGGGTTTTAATATAGTTTATTAAATTAAGCTTGTACACTATTAAATCTCCTTTCTTTGATATTGATATGTAGACCTGACCTCTTCACAACTGTGTTGTGGCCTCTTCACAAGCATAACACGAAGGGTTCAAAATCCTATAAAATCTGCCTGGTGTTTCAGGTAGTTGCCAGCTGCTCCCAAAATGAACTCTGAATTGTTTTTGTAATAAAGAGAATAAATAAAGAGAATCCTCCTTTCCAAAAGCTGCTTGCCTTGAGTCCTAATTGCTTGCATTTTTTTTCCAGCTTGGAAGGGACCCCGAGAAATTATTTTATCAGTTCTTTATCAAATGTCTGTAGATATTTCTATGGCCACCCAACTCAGTATTGACTGAAGTATTGACCCAACTTTATCTCCTAGTACTTGTCTTTCTTATAAATACAGAATATCGTCAATGATACCTTGTATGTTCTATAAGCTTTTCAGTATATTCTTCCATCTTTGAACTTTGAATTACTGCCTGTCCTTTGAAGTCCTTTAGGATACCAGTGAAAGAAATGGGTGTATAGATTTAAGATCATGTCATGGAAACTGGTTGGCTTTGTTCTTTTGCTTTAGCTTCCACGTGAGCAGTTCACAATCTGTTCCACAGTTAGCCTCTTGTTATTTATAACTGAGCTTTTCACCTCTTTGCATCAATAATAGAGTCAGTTTGATTTGTGTGTATTCTGTCTGATAATGCCAATTTAAAAAACATCACTTTAGTTTCTTGAAGATTTTTAGCAATCAAAACAATGATTGAATATTCAGAAATTGATAGTTGTTCGTCTGCTTCATTTTGCTTTCCTAGGCCATACAGTCCAAATACATTTTCCTGTTATTTTTCCTAACATTAACATTCCCAACAGCAAGCAACATGTCTTTCTTGCATGTTCTGTGACTTGCAGAGTGAACCTGGCCCTAACACTCATCAACCTCCTGTTTTTCTGCATCAGTAGTTGGAGAATAGACTTGGATAACTGTCATATTAAAAGGTTATCAGTAAAGTCTAATTGATGTTATTTGTTCATTGACTGTTGTACCAAAGTATTGTTGTTGCTATATGCTTGTAGACTATGAAAGCAACACTATTTCTTCTTGATTTTTCATGTCTGGGCTAGTAAATTGTGTGATCTAATTAAAAAAATAAATCTTTGTTTCAAAAAAACTCCTAATGCACTTTCAAAATTGAGAAATCATAGATCCCAAGAAAAGCAATAATGTCAGTGGGCACTTCCCAAAATAGCCTCAGAATGTCTTAGTTATATTGATATTATTTGCAAAGGTGTAACAAAAAAAAACCCCATATCATTTACAACCTTGTATGTAAGATTTTGTGTTGCATTATTCTTTGGCATTAAAACTAACTAAAAATAGGTTTAATTCATAACCTTTTTAAAAAATGTGGAGCTGCATATCCTTCTGGGATCCTATCAAATGTTTCTTTCTCTGTCTTGTATTTTTTTAAAATTTTTAACTATTGTTATGGACTTTTACAGGAGCTCAGGAATAGGTAAAACTATGGATTCACACATTCAAAAACAAGTTATGAATTTTTTTCTTCCACTCTTAGCATTAACAGAAACTCAGATGGTGCCTTTGGGCATCCATGAGAATCATGGAATTGAGAGGAAAGGATTTAATTATTTTCATTGTGCACCATTATTGTCTCTTTTGCCATCTTTGCTGCTGTTTTTCTTACTAAGGAAATATACTGAAAAAGATATCTTATATTTTCATGATAGGGAAGGGAAAAAAATATTTCTGAAATGTGACTGTTCAGGAAAATTACATAGAAGGAATTAATAACTTGATCTATCACCTTTATCCTGTTCAAACCTTCTGTGTCAAATCAACACAGTTTTACAAAAGTAGTTACGGGGGGGGGGGGGAAGGAACTACTTTTCTTTCTGTTTGGTTTGTCTTACACACACACACACACACACACACACACACACACACACACACACACAAAAACACAATTTTATTCAGAAATAAGTTCCCTTTAGTTCAATTTAATTTGTTGGATAGAAAATGGATACCGCATTTCAACCTAATATTATTAGAGATCGTACAGTATATCTCCAGCACCTTGTTTCAAACTGTTAGGCTTCATTTTTTCATTCTCTATATCCACCCACACGCATATGCTCTGTCTGCAGTGTGAAATAATACTGATCTAACTTAAATGGTTATATTACCAGAAGGCAATGTATTGGATGCTTTGAAACTACTCCAAGGTTATTATTATATGCAGTAGAAGAAAGCATCACATATAATAACCTAAGTTCCTGGCACCATGATATAGAATGGCCTTGTGTCAAGATTTTTTGTTTCTGTTTCTTGTTTTTAAACTTTGTTTTATAACTTTGTTGTTCACAGGAAAACCTGGGCTTTTAAGTGGGCTGTTTTGCTTATGTAACCTCCTCTGTTTCAATCATCTAAATGATGAGACATATTGTTGCTTCAGACCTGTATATCTAAAAAACAAAAATAAAGTTGCCTTTAATAAAATGAGACATGAGTAATACTGGTGCCATGAAAGCCCTTGTTTTCTTTTCTCTATGAAGACCAGATAAAATTACTTGCATGTAAAGTGGTTTTCCACTGTTTTGTACCATTTTATCGGTTTGGTTTTGAGAAGGGGAAAAAAAAAAAGACAAAACAGAATAAAATTCTTACAAAGCTCAGAAGTCTGCCACCTATGAGGCAACCAAAGGTATATATCTGCCATTTTATTATACAATCACTTCTTGAATGTTGTGTGATTTCTATTCAATTATGTTCTTGGGAAGGATTTTTCAGATCAAAAAGTAAAGACAACAAAGAAGCCTGAAGACTAATTGACAGACTTCTTTGCAATGCCTTTTTTGCTGATTTCTTTTTTTTTGAAAACTATAAAATTATATTATATAAAACATTTAAGTTAAATAATGATATAAAAAGACAAAGATAGGAATTTATCTTACTCTCGTCATATATAGTTCTAAATGAAAGAGAGTTCATTGGACTAATCTAAATGAATCAAAAGTTTCGGAAAGTATCTTTGGAAGTGACTTTTTCGACTCCTAATTATTGTACGAAAGGTCTTCTTATATTTTGAATTATGGGATATTTCTCATATTCTGATTTATTGTCTAGCATGCTTTTATTTGACTATGTTTCCATATATATTATGAAAAAGTTAAAAAGTATCTCCAACTTAAATTATAAAAACTTAATGCTGTAGAATTGCTATGTATGTATGTATACACAATATTATTTCAATATTTAGTATAAAGAACAATGTCAATACATAATCATCTATTTATTGCTGATATCAAGATACAAGCAGTAAATATAACATAAGCAATAAATAAGAACCCATTAAAACTGAAGAGACTGTACAAAAGACATTTGAAAGTGATACCATTAAAAATTTAAATTTTCATTGGTAAAATAATATAGTAGTTGTACATGGAAAACATATTGTCTAATAAAATATATTTTCAATTTTGAAGACAAAAGCAAACCAAAAAAAGAGACATGCATAAGACTAAATTGGGATCCTTTCTTGTAAGTTTAAGACAAACAAAGCTATTCCACATTTTTTTAAAAGTTATTGTCATGTATGTAATTAGCAACAACAGCAGCCTTAGAATTGCTAGTGACAAATTCCACTCATGTCACTCATTTGAAACATCAGAAGAAAGGTACAAAAACTACAGTTCTTATCTCTCCCTAATTCCTATGTCTGGGAGTCACTTTTATTGTGGCTTTTATTGTGTGCAGGATCAAAACATTCAGCCTAGGTCCCCTCACCCAATTAAGGATGAGATGGATAATGGGAAAATCAAGGGTCTTGTGTCTCAAACCTTCCACCAATCTCTCCATTTCACTTTGACTCTACTACCTCTATTAAGTTTAGTGCAGAACTTATTGAGAAAGGTTACATGCCTATCTTAGGCACTGTTCTTATTTTTGCTGGTAGTTATGACTGTTTCAAATTTTAAAGAACATTTGGGATAGAAGACAGAAACTTTGATGAAGCTGACAAATTTGCACATCAGCTGCTGGCTTAAAAAGAGAGCACAGAACATTACATTAGGCTCACTGTATAAGTCTCATAGTTATTACCTGGTAGGTTGCCACTTGAGTGGCAAATTAGAACTCATTCAGATAGAACTGTTGCAACGATACATCTTCTGGGATTGCAGGCCTGGATACTTGAAGTACATTTCATACTTTCCCACAGACTCATGTTTTCACATGGCTCAATATTAAAACAGCAGGAAATCATCTTTATGTATTCATCTGGGTTCTGTCTAGCTTTACACATTAATCTTCAGATATACTTGGATTTAATCAGTACTTCTATAGTTTAGATTGATCAGAAAATGAAGAGGCAACACTTACAGAAATTACAAGTGGAGTTTACACCAATCCGATTGTCTCCGCCTGAAAATTTGTAGGATAATATGCAATAATTGTTTTCTGTTTTGCTGTGATCTATCCCTAAATATGCACAGCAATTCATGTTTACATTTTAACACCTAGCAATTTAGAGGTTTTTTTTTTTCCTTGAATGACCTCATTCCTTGAACTTCCCAAAAAGGTTGTCAGCCATAGATGATATCCATGAACAGGTATTTCCTACTCGTCCTTTTCTCTGAAGCTTTATCTTTAGATAACCCTTTAGACTCAATAAATAAATGATTGGTGAAATACCATTGAGAATAGTCTAGAATACAGCATGAGGCCTGTATGTGGATGGACAGTATAGAAAAGCAAGCATACAGAAAATGAAGCAAGAATAGGAGACTTTTGTGAAAGATTGTGAGATGTGGAATTTTTCTTCATTTTTGGGGGGGTGGGGCAGTCTGAACAAGCTGCCCCCCCTCTCTCTCTGTGTGTATGTTTATTTGTGCATTAATGTGTATACATATGTTTCCTTGTTTGTTGATCAGACCATGTGATCATATGGTCTGAAGGGAAGAGGATTACAGCAGCACTAATCATCTTCTATTGGTCACTTAGAATGGCACACTTTAGCAAAAAGCTCAGTATCAGAAAGCTTTATTTAGAAAGGATACATGCTCCTAGACACAGACATCCAGAATGAATAAATAGAAATAGAAGAGTTTCACAGAAAGAGAACTAAGGCAACCTAAGGCCCTATTGGAAGGAAAGAGCCTGATAAACCAGAGAAGTGCTACCCACCTTATCCAAAAATGCAAATTTGTCAGCCTGCTGCAGGAAAAGTTGAAACGGCTGAAAATCTGTTTTCTTTAGGATCCTCATAAAAAATTGAAGAACACATATCATACAGAAAACTCTCCATGAAGACCAGAAGAAAGAGAGTTCCAAAGAAGGCATACTTCAGAAGTTGTCCAGGAGCAGAAGAAGCTAGAAAATGACTCAAGGGAGCAAAAGGTACTCTGGTAATATAAATAAGTGAATGAAGACAACTGAAAAGAAATAAAATGAACAACTAAGGATATAGTTAATGTTTCTTGGTATGACTGACCTATTTGTTGATATGGATATGTAAGATAAACTCCAGCTATTTGATATAGTTCTATCCCCTCAACAACTTCAGAAAAAATGGAAAGAACAACTCCACAGGTCTTAAAAAGCTATCAAACCAAGATTAGCAACGAAGAAAAATGCTTGCAGAAGGCAAAATCAAATGTGTGTGGTCCATAATCTATTGCAAGCAGTATGCAGTCTTCCTGATGCACATATTAAAAATATGATAGATAAAAAGAGGTTTATAAAATTACCTGTTCAACACTGATCCCTGCAAACATGAAATATATGAAGTGGGAACAAAAGAAGAGTGTAACAGAGAAGGACAAAGGACCTCTGTCACTAATTATATTATGGTACAAGCAGTACAAAATAAGTTAACAGGCATGGAAATGCTGAAATCCTAAACAGTTGGAATGCTGATCAACAAATTATTGAAATAACCTCCATAAGTAGAGTGGCAGAACGGAGCATAGAAATAGGATTTTGATCTTCAGAAAACAAAATAGCTCCCTGCTTTAAAGGGGTCCAGGAGCATCAAGAAATTGCATGCATTAAGTAGGGAAAAGAAAGTAGTCTCATTTCAAGGATTAATTGGTCATTGCTGAGATCATGAAGAAAGATTGCCAACTCAGATTTCTCTTCCAGCATATTGGATCAAGATGCCAATATCTGAATTTCTGTTTACGAAATTGCTTGTCAGCCTGAAGATAAAATCCCCTTTTCTCTACTTTGACTTTGACTTCCTCTAATGACGGACATGAATAGGACATTGGTGCTGGACTTTTTAGTTTCTTTACCCATGTCAAATTAAATTTTAAAATAATTGAGAAAAAAATGTAAATCATGCCACCAAGAAGACACATTTTAATTATCTAATAAAAAGGCAGAAGCAATGCTATGATTTTAAATATGTAATGATAAACAGGTTCCAGGGCATAAAAAATCACGAAAAACAAGATATTATGGAAAAAGGGGTTTCCATAAACAAAGAAAGAAAAATGAAAAAGTTTAAGGGACCTGTATGGATGGATAATGACTCACTGCAAATTGAGAAGTGAGAAGGTAATGTATAATACATGAAATAAGCTGGGTTGGGTGACTATAGCAGATATCTGAAATAGAATCTAAGCCTTTAAGTTGCCCAAGTAACAGGTCACCATTATAAAGGTGCTCCATCCTGATCACCTGCTACTTAGGCTTTATTTAAGCATTCTTCTAGAATACTAACCCCTACAAAGCAAATTGTACTGATTGCACATGTAGCAGAAGAGCATGGTCTGAAGTGGATGGTTTTCCAGTACATTGGGAAAGTTTCCTTCAAGTTTTCCTGATGATGATGATGATATCCATTCAGTCATGTCTAAGTCTTGGTGACTCTATGGGCCAGGTCTTCCAGATCTTCTGGTCTTGCACTACTTCTTTGAGGGTTGTTTTTTTTTAATGTTCTGGCTGATGTCAGCTTTGAAGGTGTCCAGTCACCATGATCTTTGGCAGCCTGATTTCCTTTTACCACTAACTCTTCCAAACCTAATTGCTTTCTCCGGTAAATTTCCCCACATGACATAGCCAAAATAAGGGAGACACAGTTTTGTGATTTTGCCTTCCAGTGACATGTCTGGTCAGCATAGCAGAACTCTGGTACCTGTTTGTTGGTCACCTTTGCTGCCCAAGAAATATGCAGGAGTCTTTTCCAGCACCAGAGTTCAAACGAGTCGATTTTCTTCCTGTCTTGCTTTTTTAAGGTCCACCTTTCACAACCATAAATAGCTACAAGGAACACAATAGAGTGGACTGAGCTACATTTGGTTGCCAGCTGATGTTCTTGCTTTTCCATATTTGGCTCATCTTCATCATTGCTGTACAATCTAACATTTCATTTCTGGGCTGCATTCAGCTCTGCGATTTTTCACTTACACTAATTTTGGACAATGGTTCACTACTCTTCCAGACTACAAAGTAGTCTAATTCATAGGTTATAGGCAGACTTGCGAAGAGAGTGACAAGAGGTTTCCCTCCGCTCCTCTCCTAGTTTCCTGCCATATATGTTACCTTTAAATTATGTGACAAGGATCATTGAGGGGTGTATAATGAAATGGGATGCATATGAATAATTGAAAACTGGGATTGATGTATATAATGTTTTATATATGTACTTATACAGCAACTGAGGCAATAATATACCAAACTATTTAAAATTATTTGGAACATTGTGGAATAAACTGAAACAAGAATACCAAGTTATTGTTTTATTTTCTTTTGTTTTTTCCTTTAAAATGTACTGACACTCCAACAGTAAAAGAATGCTGACTAATTT
Source organism: Protobothrops mucrosquamatus (assembly GCF_001527695.2). Taxonomy (NCBI): domain Eukaryota; kingdom Metazoa; phylum Chordata; class Lepidosauria; order Squamata; family Viperidae; genus Protobothrops; species Protobothrops mucrosquamatus. The sequence continues at coordinate 967,868 of NW_015386920.1, read as the reverse complement.
AGTTATTAGTAATCTTATTTGTAATGATTGACTGAAGTTTTAGGTTTAGCATCATGCTGTGTTGATTCTCCAGTTTTGCACACAGTTATTCCTATGGATTTTCAAAGGATTATGTTGTCCAAATGGTCTAGTGGGCATGCAAAATCTAATCATTTTTGTACTGATTACAGTGTCCATCCATCTGAAATGGATTTTTGAATTGTTTTCAACCATTGCTTGATTATTTGTAGATATTGCAAATGCTTTGGTTCTAGGCAAAGTGCTAAAGATTTCAGGCAGAGTAATGGGCTTGCAGACTAGTTTTTGTGGGGTTTATATTCTGTCCAATAGTTTTTTCTGTAAAATATGCTCTGCTAAATGGTGTTATCAAAAGGCAACAGCAGAACCTAACTTCTTCAGCGAATAGGTGACACCACTCGTACTTTTGTTTGTAATAGTAATTCAGAAGGAGAATACTGTGTCTGGCACCACAGAGAAGAATGCCTTTCCTATTACTTTTCCCCTTGTAAATAGGTTTCTGAAACTTAATAAGAAAAATCTCACAATTGTGGTGAAGGTGAAGATTTCAGGAAAAAAAGGCGGGGCGTTATATGAGCTATGGCTTCGCACAGATAATTCACAGAAATGATTGCCACGCTAGAGGTGAATCCAAAGCAGGCTTCCTCAGTTTGTTGCTGTTGTGGTGTGCTAAGATTTTAGAATTCAGATCTGTAGTTTTGGTTCTTTGTAGCTCTGAGGACTATAATTCCAACACATCCAGATAGCTGTAGATAGAGAAATGTTCATAAAAGTAAGCACCCAAGAAATGGACATATTATTATATTATACTATACTACTACTTTATTATGCATAGTATGCTACTACTGTATCATTAGGACTTTTATTAATAGGTTTTGGTATGAGAGTCTATCATATGAACAGACAATACAACTTCTATACAAATTGTAAATTCAGCAAGTTTTACAAATTAATTAGTTTTTTCATTCAGTATGACATATGTAGCATTCATTTCTTTGATTTTTTTTCTATAGTAGCAATCCAAGCTTTTGTGGATGAGCAAGGACCTTCCCTTAAACTCTGATATCACACTGATTCTGTTACAATGGAATAAAACAACTTACTTTAAATTGTGTTCTAGGATGGTTTCTACAAAATACAGAATGCGTTATCCCATACTATGTATATGAAAAGACAAGCACCTTTCTGATTAAAATATATTGCAGTGGAAATTGTTTCTAAGCAAACATGTTATTTCTTACCATTTAAGAAGGGTTATTTTCTTACTTGCATGTTACAGCCAGAGTATTTAATATCTCAGATGTTATAAAAATAAATATAAAATATTTTAGACATTATATTTAAGTATTTTCCAACTGCTTCTTTTGGACTTCTTGATGGGTTCCAGTGTTATTCGTCTGCACCAATGGTGGAATTGGGCATTAGAGGTGTGGTGTTGTTTTTTTTTTGTTTGTTTTAGATGCATCCAAATAATTATGTAAATCCAAAAAAATACTGCTCAAGCCTTAGGTGATTGACCTAAGATTCAGAGTTGATTGGAGGCATTTTGATTCTATTAATAAGTGCAGTAAACCCTATTTTCAAGTTTTTATTTATGAAATTTAGAAGAGTAGCTAGTTTGGGTACTGAAGTGAATACAAGCAATCAATTGGAACCTTTCCCCTGGAACAAGATCAATTGAGGGGTAATCGTAAGTTCAATAAAGAAGCAACTGATTTGCTTCCTTTTCACCGAATACATCTTGGTGTTGGTAATAGTATACTGGACAAGCTTATTTGGTGAGTTCAGCTGCTGCTAAAAAGTCTACTTGATTTCACATGATTTCTGCAACCAGGTGACTTAAAGATTATGGAGCCTTTAGACCAGATGATACGTGGCTCATGAGCTTGAAGTCACTCAATCACTAAAATCACATGAAAATGGATTTAATATAAACAAATGCAAAGCTTAGGTGTGGATCTGTGTTGAATGTAAAGGTCATCCATCAATAGTTTCAACCATCAATGGGGTTTGAATGAAAATGCTGGATATTTCTTGCTCTTTGGGAAATTGTAAGTCCATGAAGTTGGCAGTTTTCCCAAGTCAATCATAGTTTGAATATTTCTGGTTTGCCAGGAAAGTGCAGGATAACAGTAAGTGACAGATGTTTAGATGGCAGGCTATGTTTTTATTTGGGCTTGAGCTGCAGCAGTTTATTCTGAACGTGCTAGAGATGGTTTCTTGAGGTATCCTGGGCCTCCACAATATAAGCATGCTCTGATACCTTCTCAACTTTTCTACCTCGGATAAATGTGAGTGTGCATCACAACTTGCATGGACTTCTCTGTCTTCTCAGGTTTGGGTGCTGGCAAAGGATCAATAAGTTTAATAATAGGTTTGTAGAAATGTATTCATTTCTAACTTTTAATTTTGTTACAAACTAACCATCTAGTCAAAGATATGCCTGTATTATTTCATGCAAGTGTCTAGACATTCAGTTCTAACCAACTCATCTAGGATTTCATCAGCTCAGGCTTCCTGGAACTGATCAATCAAAGCTCCTTCATTCCAGGCTAAACCTTGAGCAATCAACCTGAAGTCACTTACATATATACAGCAGTGTCCTAGTTTCCCTTCCCAAAGATGACAGTTAATTGTTTGTGCCTTCATTGAATCAAGATAATAGTTTATAATGCTGGCTAAATTCAGCAAAGTTCTCTAACAAAGAATTCTTCTGCACTAAAAATGTGGCCCACTTAACAACTACTCCATTTAGTAAACATATGGCAAATACAACTTTAACTCTATGTGTAGGGAAACCTTAAGATCTCAGACTCAGATTTCTGTATATAAATTACATTTCTGTATATAAATTACATTGATCCCAGAAACTATGGAATTAAGGTAAAGTTTCATCAATTTGTTCTGGTAAACAGCAAGATATTTGTAATGTGAAGAATGTGCTACTGCTTCCTGTGCTGGCTGAGCCTGCATAACTTGCAGCTGAGCAGTGAGTAAGGTAATTGAGATTTTCAGCCATACTGGATTATTGCAATGCTTTTCAAAAACAAAACAAATATTACTCAGTCACTTAAGAGTTAACGATTGAAAACAAATGTTCCATTTCAGGTGGCAAACACACATACATGCAGACAACAGTTGCTGTGGAGTTAAGCAGACAGCAGTAGACAAGATCATAAATCGGGGTCTGTGCAAAGATAGTTTGCCTGAATAAGCCTGTTTGCAGTTTAAGCAGCAATAGAATGGTCCAAATTAATTCCAGGAGTCAGAGTGCTGAGTCAGGCAGTAGTCAATAATCAAAGGTTCAATAATAAATAAACCCAGGAGCAAGAATCACAAACTAGATTCCAAATAGTTGTTTCCAACAAAGACTAAAGGCAAAGCTGTTACATAAATCTGTCTGCCAGCAGTTGTCTTCAATTTCTCAGCCCTTGCCCTTTGCCTAGTCTAGTGAGAAGCCTCACTGACTGGTGTTGCTCTGCTTGCCATTGCATGCATCAAGAAACTGGAACTTGGAGGTTGCGCCTCATCATTTGACTGCTACAAATGATCAGGAGATGCCTCCTATTGTTCAGCCTCTTCAGATGAATCATGGATTGAAGATTCCCAAGGCTGACAATCCATTGGTGAAGCAATGTTGTCAGAGTCTAAATCTGAATTCTGGTCCATAACAGGAATGAATAATTGTGGCCTTAGAGGTAGACCAGAGCTGGGAAACTGTCCTCATTAGTTCTGGATGGAGTAGCACTTCTCCAGAGAGAATTAATATGCAACCTGGGAATTGTCTTGGACTCTTAATTCCTATTCAAAGAACATATGATAAATGGGGCCAAGAGTGCCTTTGCATAATTCCACCTTATAAACCAATTGTGCCATTCCTGAATCAGGAGGTGCTGCTACAAGTCACTTCCTATTTGGAATATAGCACTGTTTTCTTCATAAGGCTGCTCTTGAAGATTGCTACAAGTTTTCAGCATGTAATGGCATGGATAGTTATGACTTCATCACAATCTATCCAAGTACCATCATTGCTCTATGAACTCCACTAGTAGATTTTTAGATGCAATTTGAAATAGTGGTTATGATTTATTAAACTCTTTGTAAGATAGGAGTGAGTTACTTTCAGAACCTATTGCCTCAAATCATCTCTACCCATCCTACAAAACCTGGCACTTCTATAAAACAATGCATTCTAATGGAACCTTTCTCTTTCCTGGCCCCAACCTTATTAAACAGTATTTCCCACCCAGCCCCTACACACAATTATCTTTTCACAAGTCTTTGAAAACCTGGTTCTTCTTCCATGCATTGGGCTAGGTAATAAATGAGTTAATTCTGTAAAGATTAAGAGAATGATGGATGTATTCAGTTGTTTATTTTTATTTTGGTTACTTTTTGTTCATTTGTTTATAATGTAATGTTATCTATCCAGAGTTACAACTGCATCTTGGATGGCTCTATAAAGTAAAGGAAGGAAGAGGGGGGAAAAAACCAGGAAATCATATAATTTGTGAACTGAAAGGTAAGCATTGGCTGCAAATTGCCTATATTATAAATTGCTACTGTCCTTTATCTCTTTGTTTAAGTTGTGACTATTTAAAAAATAAAATGTCATGTTCTAGATCAGGGACATCAAACTGGAGGCCCATTGGCCGGATGCGTCTCCAAGGCAAAAAAAACATCAGGATACATCACGTGATGCAATTGAGTTTGATACCCGTGTTCTAGATCAATATTTACTCCTTTGCCATGTGTGTGAGTAGAGTCACTCTTAAGCCAAATACTTGAAACACACCCCTTTTTTAAGTAGTCATAAAATTATTGGAATTCACATTCATTTTGTATTTTCTGAATGACCCAGTTACATTTTGGATTATTCTCTCATCTCATCTTAATTCTTATTAAATTTATGTGCTGACCATTTCACTGTCTCAAGTGACAGTGACATTTTCCCCCAATCCATTAATGTTATTTAATTTTTCTTTAAATTGCATTCATTCAGAATGCTGCATGATTTCCCCCCAAAATCTATGGTTTTCTTTTTTCATTATTAAAATTTACTGGAGTATAATTATCAATAGCCTGTGGATTTCTACTTTCACACAGGTTCCAATGATACTTTTGGGCTATTGTCTAGTTGTGTTCTTATTTGATCTGTATGCTGTCAACTTTCAAAACAGCCAATGCACCAGCACTCCTTTTCCAGTTCTTAAAATATTTATTTATTTTGACTAAGGATAACAATTCTCAACCCAAGACTTTGGTTATCAGTGAATCAGATCAGAACCAATATTTTCCTATATCCAACTTCATAATGCTGAAGGAATCCCAGTTACCTATTTATACTACCCTAATATCACTTTGGTGTTCTTTTTACTCCATTTGATATAGTTAAAGTTAATCCCTCTGCCTGAAGCTCTCACTGACTGACATGACACAGACTACAATAAGAAAAATATGCTTGGATAGAAGTTGCTTTGGGGGTATGCAGTTATGGCTTGAGAAAATAATTCAAAGTATTTTCAGCCACTATTTCAGGAAAGTAGCATCCATCTAGATAATATTATAGTTGCAGCTAAAAAAACCCACAGCATTTTCTATGGTTCATTAAATCTGTTCCACCCCCTGCATATTTGAGATACACTTTATTGCACAGACTGCGATAATCAGCAAGCAAATTTATTTCAGCCAGCAGTGTTCAAGAAGAGTGTGATCAGTTACTTGGATGTCATTCAAAAAACCTGCCTAAAGTGTAATTTCAGATTTCCCAGTTTGTATGTCTAAATTATCTGCCAATTAATTATCAAAATCATTGCTGGAACATTAAGATCTTAGCTCTTGGCTTCAGTGTTCTAAATCTTCCTAAACAACTTCTGCATGTGTCCCTAGACTTTTATAAAGGTCGTGATATTAGCATCAATTTGCAGGAGATAATAGCATATGGTTCTGTTTGCACAGTCATGTGCCTGGGCTAATTTTGGCTTCACAAAACATCTCTGCAAGAATTTTAAAACTTTATATCTGTTCATGATAGCTTGTTGTGTTGCTCAAAGCAGCATGATTAACTCCCTCCCTTTATTTTATAGAGCCATAGTTAATTTTAGTTATGGTTTATTTAAAAAATGTTTGGGGCCTTGCAGTTGGCCTATTTTAACAAATTATATAGTCAAAATTAGTTACATTTTACAGTCTGGATGAAATGCCACACTGTAGTTAACTGAATAATCATTGATTTTTCTTATATCCACTTCATAAAAAGGTAGAGTGGGGAGAAGAGTAGACTTGAGACTTGTCAAACTTAACTCCTACCACAATCTTAATAAAATACCTAGTGTGAAACCTTAGATAAGCAAAGCTCTGAAGTTATTATTCATGAGCTTATTATTCATATTGATGCTATATGAAAAATTACAACTTGAAATATATGAGGAATGAATAGCAAAGGCTATGAAATAATACGATAGAAAATAAAAACTTAGATGAGGAAAAGATGTAATATTAAGACTATATAACCACATGGAATGTGGTTTAGACTTATAACCACATGGAATGCAGTTGAATATATGCCCATGGAAGTGAAAGTGTAGCTTTTATTTATATGGTCTAAAATATATACCAGAAAATATGTATAATTGTATGTATGAATATATTTAACTAATCTATGTAGCTGTCCTTCTACCAATAGGAGCTCTTGGTAGATGGTAACTCTAGGGTGATAAAGTATGAATTAGCATTATCTACAGTGGATTATTGTGGAGGGATATTAAAGTAGGATTTCATAGATTTGTGATAGTTGCATGCTAGGCTTCATTGTAATGGGTAATGAAACTTGAAAAAATAGACTTTGAAGAGAAAGAAAGAAGTGAATGAAATTAGAGTGACTCTGGTAAAGAAAGGTAAAGAAAATAATATAAAAAAACAATTAGAAGATAATTGTTACAGACTAGCTTAGATTAACCTACCAACAAAATGAATGGACAGTGGATATAAGGAAATAGGTTATAGAAGCTGCTTGGCGCAGAATAAAAGTAATTCCATTACAAAGTGCCACAGAAGTGTCATTATGCTAATACAAAGTATCAAGGAGAATGCCTGATGAATTGTGAAATGAAAGAGGCTATGGGGGAGGAAATAAATATGCATAAAATACAAAGCATCCCAACCCAAATAACAAGTGGTATTGGATGATATTTAATTGTATTGAGAATGACCTACTTCTTTGGTACCAACAGCCTTTTAAAATGTAATTTGCTGTTGGCACTGAATGAGGTTGTGGTCAATAGATAGGTTATTTCTTTGTGTGTAATTATGCAACATAATGATGATTAGTAAAATAAATAGCACAAGATACTTTATAAAGCACGGTAGCATACTGCAGAGTCACTAATATTTCATGGCATTTCACCAAGGCAAGAAGATATGGCTAAGAATAAAATAGATTGTTTGCATTTTTTTAAAATTAAAAAATTAATTAAAAATAAAACTAAAAATAAGTAGTCCCATGTAGGCTTACTCTACTCATTATTGGAATCTGTATGCTTTAATTTTGAATTTTATTTTGAACCATAATCATAATAAAATAAAATAAAATAAACTGAACTAGATGTTTCTAGGCATAAGATGCCCAAAGAATCCAAGATTTGTAGAGATGGGCAGCAAGCAATCTTAATTAATTGATTAATAAGTAGTTCTTTTTAGAGAAAAATAAGAGGATGTGTTCACTGATTTAGAAGTGATTTAGAATTTGTGGACACTTTTGATTTTGAAACACTGCTTTTGAGTTGACAAGCTCTGGCAACAGGGACCAACACATTTATCAAGTATTTAGTTTTTCCACAAGGATGCAGGAACAAAAAATAAAAACAAATGCTCACTACAATATATTATGGAGACAAACAAATCTCCAGAATACTCTTCAGAACATTTTTCAAAAGATGCAGTTGGGAAATCTAAATGCTACTATTGATATAATGTATTTCTACCAACAAAAATAGTTTTTTATTATTGTGATGAATGCATGTGCTATATATCAGAAACTGATTTCTAGGAGTACCAGATATATGTACGTGTAAGTATTACAAAACAAGATCTTTCAAATGTTTATTAATCTTGTCACAGAAAAAAGAACTGTTAACATGATAGCAAATATAGTCAGTTTTTATAAAACAGATTTCAACTATAAGATCATGTATTTTGCCCAATGGAAGTTCTGCCAGAATAAAGGATCCCTTTTCCTACTTTCATTATCTCGTTATCTCAATAACATTTTCCAAACACTGCATAATATTCATTCCTGGCCTTTTTTTATGAGCCTTGATACATTTTATGAGAAGAATAATTTCATCAAAAATAAGTAGAGGTTCTCTTATCACACCAGTGCATGGCAATTTTATTTAAAATATATTGCTTCATATTTGCCCTATTATGATAGCTGAAATCTATGTGACCTCTTCACTTCTCCCTCATTTTTCTTATATGATAGCATTTCTAGAAACAGTTATTTTGATAAAAGTATATAAATGTTTTACCGATAATGAATGTGTGGTTTAGACTGTAATATTTATTTAATTTACAGTGGTCATGATCTCTGAAAATGCCTTAGTTTTTTAATGTTGCGCATACCATTCATCTAAAACCCAAGAAAGATAACTGGTATTTAAATAACACATCCAATCCATAATCTTTCACAAGAAAAGTCTTAATTGGAATACTTTTATATGGTAGGTAGGTAGGTAGGTAGGTCTATCTGAATGGCAAAAAAAAAAAAGCTTTGAAGAAGTTTTATCATTGCAAGCACTAAGGTGCTTTTTTCCCCCAAAAGTTAAGGTGACTTTTAATAGAAAGCATATTTTTCTCTTTTTTCTTATAGAAAAAACTAATCATCCAATCTCCAGTATAACTATGAAATTATATTGGAAAATTGATGTTGCGATAAAGATTGTGAAAGGGCATAATCTACCAATATAAAGAAAGTAGTTTTTAAGTTTCACAACACTGGTAAAAATGGTTTCAAAACATTTCCAGTGTATCACTGATGGATATTAGCACGGGTAATGCAGGCCTAACCCTTAATGAACGACTGGGAATGTAAAATAACAGTAAACAATTAGATCTGATAGAAAAGAATATTTGTAGTATAGAATTGAAGTGTGGGGTTCTTGGTGCTCTCTAAGCTTGGTTGTAGCACTGATGATGTTACCTAGTTTGGTAATGAAATGTTAACAAGAATACAACCAAGCTCATAACATTTATAATGAACATCTAGCGTATTAAATTTTAATAATTAAAAAGTCCAAGTTCAAAGAGAATAGAACTTCTACCAGTAGCCAAAGTCCACGAGGCAAGGCAGCATGATTTAACACAAAGATATACAAGATGGAGATTTACAGAATAATAGTTTCAGATCTAGATTGCCCTTGCGTGGAATCTTATGTAGAGAAAGCATTGAAAATTGCTTGAGCACAGTTGCCAGGGATTTATCCTGAAGAGATCTGTCAGCTGCTTCTTATGCATCTGGATACACATCCATTTGCCTGCTTTCTGATTCTTCACATTGAAATAGCAGTGTTGCCAAACAGCTAGTGTTAGGAAAAGTAATTCAGTGGATTCATCATTTTACAATGACTTGTCAGCCAGAAAAAAATGGTTTTCTCCACCTTTTCTTTCTTCCTTCTTTAGTAAAAGGCTAATTTAAACTATATTCAGAATGCAGATATTAAATATTTGACATCTGTATACTACTAAAATTCAGGTATTTATCTATTTGTCTTCTGTCCTCCCAAATTAGCCCAGTTTTGAATCAAGGTGCCTATAATATATTAACTTAAAGAATGCATTCTGTCTATGATATATACTTAGATGACCACTGTGTTGTTTAACATTAGGGTAAAAAAAATATGATCAGCCTAAAATTTAATGTTCATTCTGTATGCGCTTTCTGTCAACGGATGCCCCAATGGGTCAGAGGTTGTCTAGTATTTCTTTAAAACCATGCATAAAATACAAATTGATATTGTCATTATCTTTATAGTTTACAAATATTCCAATTGTTTCAGCATTATGGAAATTTAAATTTGTTTCTGGGAGATGTTGTGATGATTAAAACTCTATTATTGTTCTGGCATCTATACCCTACTGTTCAACATTTGATAACCTGATTCCTCAAATTTATACCCAAACTATGTAAGGTATGCAGAACATTGATGTTAGGATGCTTGAAGGTTATCTAGAAGCCTTGTCTTTCCACATTTGGGATTTATGTATATGGAAAAGTTACACCCTCTCCAAAACAAAGGTTTTTTGTTGTTGTTCTCATTCTGCATACTAATTATAGAAATAGTCAGAAGGATCTTGATGTTTTTTCTAATCAGTAGCAATCTTCTCTGTAGGTTTAAATTGACCTAAAAATAATGTAATTTTTATTTTATTTTCAGGCTGAGAACAAAATATGGAAAACAGTGAATATGAATGCTTTAAATGACAAATAATTCCCATAATCATCTCTTCTTATAGAATCATGGAAGTTAGATAAATATTGCATTTTTATACTGAGAATTGATTTCTGTAAAATGATAACAATTTCAATATTACCAGGGATTTCACTGGGCGATTAAGTATTGGATGAACACCATGTAGATCCCAGTCCTAATCCATCTTGAGCCAAGAAAATTCATGAGCAGCTTTTTAAACCCAACCACTTTTTAAACCCAACCAACCTTGCAAGAATACCTATGAGGATAAGATAGACAAAGTAATAGAATTATATTGTGTAGTAATCTTAAAGTCCTAGAATAAAGGTAGGATATAAAACTAACAGATACATAAATGTAGGAGGATTGTATATCGTCAACTAAATTAAATCAAATCAGGAACTATTTTCAGATGATAGCTGGGGATTTGCACAAGGCTATGGCTATTTCTGGACTATATTAAAGCAATTCTTAAATATTCATGATAAAACACTTTTTTCACTCAATATTTTAAGGCTAGTGCCACAAGTACAATATGAAGGAGAAAATTCACATGCAGTTAAATCTAAATTTATTTTAATTGGACTATCATCTATCTATCTATCTATCTATCTATCTATCTATCCATCTATCTTCCTTCATCTATCTATCTCATTTATATGGCCACACATCTCACACAAAGTTAAATTAAAAAAAACAGCAAATATATCATTATAAAAGATAAGATAAGATAACCTTTGTTGTCATTTTTATACTGTGGGCACAATGGTACACATCAAAAATGAAATTTAGTTGCCCGCTCTCAAAGTGAAACACGTACATGACACAAACCTAAACATACTATGAACAACATATGTATAGACCCACATCCCTACATATACGTAGCAAATAAATATTAAATATTATCCATCTTGAATATATAACGGAAGGAGGAAGCTTGAGAGTTCGCAAGGTTAATGCTGTATGGAATGAAACTCTGGCTGAATCTGGCTGAATCTGCATAACAATAACTATTAAAATGATAATATATAAACAATTAAAGTATATAAACCTTATGGCTAAAATATTACTCACAGTGGAGTCATTTAAGAATATCTCCAGTTCCCAAACACCTCCAAGTGAAATGACATAATCAAGTCCTGAGGGACTTCCCAAATGATAGCACAGAGGAGAAAACCTAACATCAGGGGACAGAATGTTCCACAAGGAGGCCACCATGACAGAGAAGGCAGAGAAGCTATATTTGCTATAACTGTTGTAGAAAAGTATATCAAAACAAAACAACCAACTAGGTATTCATTCTGGGCCACATTATACATGTCTCAGAAAGTAATCTAAGCAAATAATTTAGAGTTGTTTTAATTACTTTGCAATATAGTGTAATTGTATAAAATATATTTCTGATTTCTATATTTTTATGTTTCTGATATTAAGATTATATTTACAATGTTTAAAATCCTATCTTTTCTGGAGCCATATTATTAAACCAACAAGAGCTCTCCATTTATGCTGTGTTAGCAACATATGATAATTACTTACTGATGTCAAAATTAACAGTTTCTAAGGAATTACTTCTGCACCCATATTATTAGTTCACTAATTGCATACCTAGTTTGGATTTTGTATGGCACTTTATAATATATTCCACCCTCTTTGCAACACCCTTCAGCATAGCTAAGTGCTTGCAAAGCTACAGAGAGGTCTTGTTATTTTAATGAGGTCAAGGGTATTTAAAAAATAACTTTAATGCAATGCATAATGTACAATAGCTTAGAATTATAAAGCCATATTTAACTAAAAGGTCTATGAAGGTGGCCTCTGTTACCAAGCCAATTAATAAAATCTGATAATATTACACAACAATTCAGCAGTCACAAGCTATAATCAAGAAAGGAAATCACACAAAAGACATACAACAGATAATTACCTTTTATTTCTAGAGGAGTGTATTTTTGCAAGATAAATGGAAAGTATTTAAAAAATCTGTATTAAATTTAGTTATCAAAACTAAATTTAATATTTATTTCCCAGGTTGCTTCACACTTTCAAATATATCATACAGTATTTATGAAAATAAAAAAGGATCTATTCATCTTTTATTTTGTCCTCTATTCTCTTCAATATCCTTATGATTTCTATCCCAGAATTTATATAAGGCCCAAATATATTGTATTAAAGTTATTACAGTTTTTTCCCTACATCCACTAAACATCATTACTAAAAGTCTAGGTGAGCCATTGTATAAAGTAATCTTTTTTATTGCTAATGCAGGTGGATATAGCAAAGTGGAAAGATACAAGAAATTCCATTCTAAATCATCCATGTGTGTGTATAAGGTTAAGTAATTTATATAAATTTACACTGTCCACTTCCTGGCAGCTATTGGCTGAATATGCTTCATATTTTGTTTCTCTACCATAGATCAATCACAGTCCAGATTTAACTCTGTCCTTAAATAAGAATTATAGAATTAAATATCAACCAATTTCTATATTATTAAAAAAAATTCAATCCAGCAAAAAAGGCTAATTTGAGTAGAAATCTCATGTTTCAGTTCTTTATTTATGGAAAACTCATATGTTGAAAGGTAAAAGTTAATAGGAATTGTAGAAGGATATTTAAATTTAGCATAACGATAACACTTTGTAAATTACTTATAAATCTATAGAAGGGAACATATGCAGCTCAAGGTTGAACTGTAGAGTCCTTGGTACTTTTTGTGTTTGGTTGTTTGTTTGCAGATATTTGTTACCAGATTAGGTAACATCTTTAGTACTAGAAGTGAGTGGGGTTTGTTCTCTGTTTATATACAATAGCTCGTCCTGTCAGTGTTGGTGGAAGGTTGTTTTCTCCCTGATAGTTCCTTGATTAGGCTGCCATTTACTATCTGATTGTTTCTCTCAATTGGTAGCTTCTTGATTAAGGTATTGTTTACTGATTGGTTGTTTATCTGGTGTTAATCCTGGTGTTAATCCCTGTTCATCTAGCTGTTGATTGCTGATAAGAATGTGTTCTCATCTTTTTGTTTCCTTTTAGCTTTCTTATTGTTTATTTTGAATGATGCATAAATATTGGTTATATATCTATGTTTTGTTGGTGGTTGACTTATCTGAATGCCTAACTTCTAGGAATTCCCTCACATTTTGGAATTTAGCTTGGTCTGGGATGCTGACAGTTTCCCAGTCAAAACTATGATTTAATCTGTCCATGTGTTGTGAGATTAAGTATTTTCATTGTGTCTTCTGTTTTCTATTTGATGTTCATAGATACACTTTGCTAGTCTTCTGCCTGTTTCTCCTACATTGTGGCTGTTATGGTATATGATACTGTATATAAACATAGTCAAACCTGACTCGCTTCTAGCACTAAAGATATTATCTAGTTGGGTAACAAAATGTCTACAAACAAACAGCCAAGCTCAGAAAACACCAAGGACTGGGCACTATGAAGTCTGCTGCCTTTTCTTTATCCCTGCTATCTCTGCCTTAAAAGAGGAAATATTTCAGAAACTTACTTAAATAAAATCCTTGGTACTATGTGGCTGAAACCTTGGGTCCTAAAGGGACTACCACCTTTTTGATTCTTCATCACCTTCTGTTTACTTTTATGAATCCATTGTAGCCTATGATCTAACCTTGAATCAAATAATATCTAGAATTGGCTGGGATTGATTTTTTTTTTATTTTGAAACTTGAATCTCCAAATGGAATCGTACTCCTGTAATTTAAGAAGTCAGATTAGTTCTTGATATCATATCCTCTTATTACCAAAGAAAGAAACAAGTTCTGGATAAATGTCTCATTTTTTCTAATAAAGTGAAATAATCATCCTGTAATTCAGATTGTTTCTTTAAAAAGTTCTGTATTCCAAAGTCACTATTCTTTACTAACAGGTGTAATGTTAGTTTTAAAAACTTAAAAGGTAAGCATCTAAAGCTAGTTTTCAAGGTGGTTATTATCAGAAGATGTATTCCTGTAGAATAAGCTAATATTATTATTCCTATTTTTAATAGATTTAAGGATGAAAATAATGATTTTTGTAGGACTTCATGAATATTAATGGTGAATTTAAGCTTCGAAGCCAGAACATCCTGGATATTTTGCTCAAACTCTCAACCATTATGTTTCATCACTTCAAAACTGATTCAATAAACAAATGAAAATGCTGATATGTAAATATGCCTCATTACAGAATCCTAAGCAGTGTTACACTGTTGTTTAATTATGTATGGCTTTGATTAAAATTATCATAGACATATAGATAATTCATTCATTTCTATTGAGAAGCTGATAACAATACCCTACCCTAAATTGAGCATTGCATACAATTTACCTAATACTTTATTAGGATTACATTCTTAAACACATTTACTAAGATGTTTTAGGAAGGTGGTAGCAGGTAACAGAAACTATTGTTAGCTAGGAAAGTTTAATTATACTGGGATAAACACTGTCAAGAAATATCAAGATTATAACCAAGACTGAAGTCTTCACAGTGATTCCTAATCACAATACCATTCGACTTATTGAACTGACCTTTATATATATATAAACAAAAGCATCTAAGAGTGTCCATGTCCATAGAACTGCATAAGCCCAGAAAAAGGCACATTCTAACTCTCATAGAACCGCTGCAAAGCTACTCCAGAGTGAGCAGTAGAAGTCCGACCCCAGAAGCCGAAGCACGAACACGCTCGTTTCACACTAGCCTCGACGGATCTCTCTATAAATATTGGTGGGTGTGTGTGGAGTGCTGGCTTAGTTGCAACACAAAACTCAGGATATCACTACACTAGATCTCAGGATGTAATCACACAACCCATTACCCAGGTTGTTATAACACAAAAGACTAATGGGCACACAGCCAGCACTTCAACTACTCAGGATGTTACAAAACAGCCGAACAATCCACAAACAATAACTCCTACACAGCCAACCAACCCACCTACAGCAACTAAGCCAGCACTCCACACACCCCCACCAATATTTATAGAGAGACGGCAGCTCCGATCACACTTTGCTCGCACAATCACGAAGCCGAAGACCCCAGCCTGAAGATGACGCGTGGGACCTCATCGAAACGTCGCCAAGATACTCTCAATCTTACACGGAAAAGACCCGAATACACCAAGACCTGCACATATATAATGTATTTATTATTTTTTAAAATAATAAATGTTTGCTATTAATTAATTGAAAAAAATCCTTGCAAGCTTTTCCTAAATTTATCGCCCAGAAATGCAATAAACATTGATATAACTGCATATATAATTTTAATATTATCCTAAATTATGTAATGTTGCTGATTATTTCATTCAATTGTAAGCTTTGAGAATTTAAGAAACATTTACACACTAAGCCAATATGTAGGCCGCTATATTTTGAATTTTGAAACTAATAATATAATATAACATTCCATACCAAAAAGAGTTTATAAGATCACTAGACTGAGAATTCAAAGAAGCAGAGAATGAAGGGACATATGCAAAAAGTTTATCGAACAATCTTCACTTCTGGAAATTTAGTTCCCATAAACTGCAGTAGCAAACTTTTGTCTATACACATAGGAGTAATGGGAGTTGAAGTTTAATACATTTAAAAGGAGATCAGACATAAAGAATACACTAGCAAAAGATATGGAGATATCAATATAGAATTTCAAGTATTCTTAAAATAATCGCCATATATTCAGCTATAAGTCTTAAAAAATTATATTGTCAAACTTATAAAAGTCAGCCATACTAGAATCAACTTTGCATCAAGACAGTTCCAGAAAAAGAATTTATACTTTACATCCATTGTATTATATTTGTTTAGGATATTAATTCTATAAATGTTACAATTTATTCAATAACCCAGACTGTTTCATGTGTTTTGGAAAATTTAAATAAATATGACTGATAACAAATTATGATATTAGGAATAAAATTTTTAACCTGTAAATGTAAATAGAATTATCTTATGGTATCGGGGTTTTCATTCTAAACCCATCTTCTGCTGTTACCTTAAGCAACATTATCAGACAGCTATAAATGGAAAGGAAATATTAAGCCATTTGTAGGGGATTCTGAATAATATTGTCTGCCTCTATATCTAAGATGTTGTCTGAGCAACATTATCCAAGTGGAATCTTTATTGCACAAAGTCACAGTTAGTTGATCAGTCATGATGTGCAGTTTGGCATTCTAACATCAAATCATGTTTTACAAAATGTTGCTGAATTTGTTTGCCAAGAATTTTGAGCACCATATTTGTTTCATCACAAATGCATTCTGATATTATTTATTTATGCCTTATGGTTTTTTTCTTATTCAAAAACAAGCCTTTGGACATGTAGACATGGCAACACACAAAGGCAAAAATTTTAAGAGGTACTTTAAAGAAATAAGTACTTTAGTCCTAAATTTATATCACAGAAAAATGTCTTCCCCGCCCACACTTTTCTCTGGTTATATTTTCATGAGCCTTGGGTGTCATGTGAAACTGTGTCATGTGAAATTGAACCTGTGTCTGCATAGTTTAGGACTTTTCTGGGATATCTTGTTGAATTTTCATAGAGTGCAAAATAATATCCAACTCTTGCTTAAAAGCAAAACTTTGTTTATTATAATCCCTTATTTAGCTATCAAAGGCTCAAACATTTTCATAACTTCACATCTATTTTTGCTTTGCTACACAGAAACCAACTTTTCCTTTGCTTCATCATCTGTTGCTTTGCTTTCCAGACAACAGAATTTGCCTCCATTCTTTTCATACTGTACAACTTAGTTTGTATATGGCTCAAAGCTAGGTGCAAAATAGGCAAACTGGAAATATTTTCCCTTCAAAAATGGAAACGTAAAATAATCAAGAATAGGACTACATCATATCAGGAATGGTTAGAGGAGTTGGATATGTTTAATATTGAGAGGAAATTACTTAATAGGCAATATACTGTAATAAAGTACTGCCCTAGGGGAGCAACTTTATTTAAGAAATAGTACCAGTACTACTAAGTTCAAAACAAGCAACATTAGCAATTAAGCATTTTCCCCCTATTTATACAGGGTGCAATATAAGCAATTCTGGAGAAGAACGGATTGCCCTGGAAACTAGAAGAATCTCCATCATAAAAGACCTTAAAGCAAAGCTTGATAGCTATGTATCAGGATTACTGTAGCAGTAAACATCCTGAATTAGCAAAATGTTGGACTAGAGGTTTTTTATTTATTCTATACTTTTATTCACCAAGATAACCACCCAGGTTAATTGACTATGAATGATTGCAAGTGATCTGAGGAAGTAAATGTAAAAATGGTAAGTTTTCATTTTCTATTAGACTTTTTGTCATGTACTTTGGCAACTTTAAGACTTGTAGATTTCAACTTCCAGAATTGCCCAGTCAGCAATTTGCTAAGTAGGTTTTGAAAAGAAAAAAAAAGATATATGACCACCATAAATAAAAAGATACATTTTCAGGAAGTGTCTTATTGCATTAGAAAAAATGTTGCATTTTGCATAATTACATTTAGTTCTGTTTCATTGAGTACTATTAACAAACATATTGCAAGTGTTATACATATATGAAAACTGACAATGAACAATTTACAAAGTAAATGTCTTTGTTGGAACAATTACTGGCCAAGCTATTGTTTAAAATCCTCATGGAAATATCCTCTAAGGCTTCCAGTTCTATAGTCTGGATTCTGAAGCCAACACAGAGATAATGTTTTCAAGATCTCTTCCTATTAAGACCCAAAGGAGAGTGAGATGAAACATTGCTTGAAATAATGCCTTGAGGAAGCATTCTCCACAAGTGACATGATACTAAGGAAAGTGTTTGAACAAACATTCTGTTACACAGAAGTTCAGCTTTCATCGGTTTTCCCCCTTACAGTAAAAGAGGTAAAAGTGAGAAACTGTTTTATAACAACAACTCATCTGTCTGTCTGTCTGTCTGTCTGTCCACAATATCTGACTGACAGATTGACTAACTGGATCTAATATGTTGCTCCAATTCAATAGGTCATTCCAACAATGTTTATATATATCACCTAACAAATGCAACATTTATAATGCAAGGAAAAAGGAAAACCTGATCCTAATGCAGCCTTCCTTAACTGGGCATCTTCTAGATGTGATAATTCTTACAAATACCATTACAAGATATATGTAAAGAGCCTCATGAGGCTCCTTTTAAATATATATATATATATATATATTTAGCAAAGCTCCTGAATTTTCCAGTTGTCTCAGTATGCAACATTTTACATCTTTTACAGAATCAGTTATAAAAATGTGACTATAAGATTAATGGAAAATCCACAATTTTCAACAACTAAAAATAATCCTAAATTGTTATTTTTGTCCACATTTAAAAAAGGAATGGCATAATGATAGAGCATATTTACTGATAGTATATAACAGAGAGTTTCTCTTTTTTTAAAAAAATGTTCTTTGATGACCTCTCTGTTGATGGACTGACACTGCTCCTGAATGGACAGATGCATATTTGGAGGTCCTCTTGAACTCTACAGCTACAATACTATCTATTGTTACCTCATTAAGCCAATGCTGCATGTCTTTTCATTTCTTTCAAAAGACTTGAGAATTTCAATTTCTCCTCAATTTTCAAAGATTATCTTTTCTACCTGAAATTTTATTAGCAGTGTGTTTCTTTGGCTCATTATTTTCAATTTAGATGGAATTCATTTTTCAATTTTTACTCATATCTGAAAGAAAAAGCATGTTTAACTCATAATAACATAAAAAAATGAGAGATGCTGACAAAATAGCACACATTTAGCAACTAAGTTGAATGCTCAAGAAGCAGAGCAGCAAGCCATTGTGTTCAACTATACAATGCTTTCCATATTCGCATACTGTTCTTCATTAGCACAAAATACTAATTCAAAAACATTGTGCGTAAGCAGACACACTTTGTGCTATACATTGTTGCCTTATCATATGTTAGCAAATTCCTGTTGATAAACATTTGTTGTATAGGATGTGATTCTATTCATATTTGATTTACAACACTTATAATACAAACTGGTTATATCTGTCATTTTGTCCCCCACCCACTTTCTAACTATGTGTGAGCAAAGGTAGATCCATCCTAAAGCCATGGTAAAAGAAATCAAAGCCTAAGAGCAGAAAATAAGAATAATTTTAGAAGATGTGCTCTTATGGGTGAAAATGAGATCTCAGTGTAATGTACTCACCTGCAACATTGAAATTTCTTTACTTTTTTGTTCATTTCTCATTGTTGCTTCTCCATCTTGTCATTTTCAACCTTGTCAAAGAATATTGGCATTTAATTTTAAAAGAAATGTGAAAGAGACTTCTGTGCAACACACATAACACTGTCTTGTCTAAAGTGTTTTTAAAATGAATCACTAAGGACCTGGAGGTCACTTGCTGCAGTGAAGTGGATATAACTAAGATGTATTTTAGCGTCTCTGTCTTGCAAATGAATTGCCTATGGGTGACAGTTCACTTTGATATAGATTTTTCACTGAATGTATTATTTTGACAGCTGAAAATAAAATGGGGATTTTCAAATTATTTTTATTTAATAGATAACTGATGTACTGATCTAAGTACATAATACCTAAGACTAATAAGACATCAATTTTCTATACACTGTCTATATTGTGTAATATTTTGTATACTTTTCTATACCGTTTCAAAAATACAGTAAGTCTGTAGAAGTATAGCTTAGAAAGATTTGATATGTCTTTGTAAGTACAATGATACAATCTATAATCTCACTTTATCAGTTTCAGTAATCTAACCCCATATTTTGTTAACAAGTGATATCACTGATTCTCTTGGCAGGTTGCAAAGTGGTAAGTGGAGAAGCATCTTTGAAGGTTTTGAACTGTGAGCCACTCGGAGTCATTTGCAGATATGGGAGGCTATAGAAATCAATCAATCAATCAATCAATCAATCAAATAAATAAATAAATAAATAAATAAATAAATAAATAAATAAATAAATAAATAAATAAATAAATAAATAAATAAATAAATAAATAAATAAATAAATAAGGTTATGTGGATGAAATTATTGAAACGAATTATGCCCCAAATGTTAGTGAATTTTAAAAAATACTTCATGATTTCTTAATATCCCCTGTAAGTCTTGACATCACACATGAGTCAATTCAGTTCCCAGGCAGCAGTAAATTATGCATAATCTCTTTTATTTTTGTCATGAATATTCATAGTGGAGAGTTCAATCAGAGTTCCCTCCACAGTAGGTGATTCAACAGCAGATTCCTATTACTATAAAACTGATTGAAGAGTTTGTTCTTTCTCACAAATATGTAGTAACACAAATATAGTGCACATTTCAATATGCTGTTTTGGATATGTGTCTGAGAAGCATTAATTTGCAACTGTTTCCTGGCAGATAAATATAGTGATCATGGGCTTATTATGGGCAACTGCCAGGTTGCCTCACCAGTATGTTAACAACTGTTTTTGTGTATCAGGAGTGGACATTGCCCATTATTCGCCATTCATCTATCACAAAACAGACCTTAGGCACATTTTCTGGAACTTCTTTCAATGTATTGCTTTTCTGTTTCCACTACCTTAAGTGATACTGTTTGTTATGCCCGGAGCATATTACTTTTTTCTCCTTTAATTTGCTACTCTAGAGAAATACAAATGTCCCATCAACAGATTTTAGACTGAAGTTTTAATCATTACACCAAATTGGGTCAATGGTCTTCTAGACAACCCTTTATCATGGTCCTGTTATAACACTTACCTAATATATAGAATGATTACACCACTACCCTCTTCATTACACCACTACACCACTACCCTCTTCATTACTTTTTCTGTACAAAGAGAATAATGGCTAAAAGTATTAAGAATTAAATTATCAAGTGATAGTTGAGTTTATGAACATCCTGAATTATAATCTCAGTAAGCAGAAGAAACTTGCAAATAAAAATACAATTAGTTAAAAGATTTCCACAGTTCAAAAGGCAACTAACATTTGTCTAAAATAAACTTGTCAACCAGTCCATGAATGGATAAAAGTTAAGCAACTCTGCAATATGTACATAGTTGAAATGCCAAGTAGAGTTAAATTCCTAGATTCCACAGGAAACAGGAGAATAAATCTAGAGAATACTATATCCAGTTTCGGTCACCATGATGTAAAAAAAGATGTTTAGACTGAGTAGAAAGAGTATTGAGAAGAGCAACAAAGATGATTAGGGGACTGGAGGCTAAAACATATAAAGAACAGTTGCTGGAATTAGGTATGTCTAGTTTAATGAAGAGAAGGACGAGGGATGACATGATAGCAGTGTTCCAATATCTAAGAGGCTGCCACAAAGGCAGGACAAGAAGCAATGGATGGAAACTAATCAAGGAGAGAAGAAATCTACAACCAAGGAGAAATTTCCTGACAGTTAGAACAATTAATCAGTGGAACAACCTGCCTCCAGAAGCTGTGAATGCTCCAACACTAGAGGTTTTAAGAAGAGATTGGACCCCCATTTGTCTGAAATGATACAGGATTTCAAGCCTAAGCATGGGGTTGGACTAGAAGACTATATGCATTTTTGTGAGTAATTGGTTGATGGTTAGTATATAGTTTTATAAATTGATTTAATAAAAAATGATTTTTCTGGACTAAAAATAAGTAGTGTAGGGACTACCGAGCAAATATGCTGATTCTGTAATTGTATTGGTAACCTTATAGAAAATGGAATTAACAAAAGCACTGCTTAGTAATGAAAGGGAAGAAGCATATTACATCAGTAGACTGGGAACATTTTATCCATAAGTTTAGTGTCAGTAAATACTCTTTGAAGTAAAAATATGGTTTAAGAATCTTTGACATAATACAAAACAGCAAATAACCTCTGAATATTTTTCTATTATTTTTCTTTTGAAAATGCTTACATGACACTGTATTCCAGTTCTAATCTTAAATCTGTCCTTTTTACAAGAGCTGTTTCATCAGGACTAAAACAGTAGCGGAGAATGTTCTTAAAATTCTAGTTAAAAACGAAAACTTCTACACTGTCATGAGAAATAACACATATTTTTGCTGATCTCGTAAGACTAAGTTACTAATTTGTTCTTTTTAAAACTGAACTTACTCATTTTAATTTTTATAAACAGCCCAGGTGAGATTAAACTTCATAAATAAATAATAAAAGGTTTTGACTACCAGATCTGTGCTTCAAAATTGAGACAACAAATGATGGACCCAACACTTGTAGCCCAGATGGTATTCTCTCCATCCATCTCCCTCCATGGGAGACAGTGAAGAAAGTGGAGATTGGATGGAGTAAGGATTTTGCTGAAAATCTTGAAAATATTCTATAATAGCTAATATTTACTCAGTTAATGCTTGAAATGCATCATCATAGGCATTCTTTGAAAGTGCAAGAACTATTGTGCTCATGGCATTAAAAAAAGGAACCTTATGGATTTTTATATGCACTCAGAATCATCCACAGGTAAATGGCTAAAAACAGAGCTCTTTAAATGAAGAAGTAGAATTGGATTTGGGCTTGAAAGTTTTGTAGCAGATGTAAGTCTAATGGAATTTGAACTGAAGGAGATATTGATCTCCTATAAAAGCCAGACTTAATTTTTCAGCTTCTGTTAAGTTGGGGGGAAGAAGTCTTTTCCAAGAGTTACTAAAATGTATTTCTATTTATTTGACACAACTTTTGGTGTTTTTTTTTTCCTCTGTAGAAGAGTCAGATTACTAGTCTCTGATAGAACAAAGCACAGTTTGAATATGCATATCAAGAAGATGAGCCATGTTGGTGTTCATGTGTTATTTATTTATTTGTATTGTTATAAATGCAGTATACTGCTATCTAGTTTAAATTTTCTATACTAGAGAGAACAGTGAAATTAATTTCTGATTCAAGTGATCAAAATTTAAAGAAAACAATTTTTTATTTCTTTTCTCTATTTTCAATACATTAAGCTGCCTACGTAATAGAATTTTAATGATTTCTAATCATATCAAAAAGATCATTCTATCGCAACAGTACAATGTATTGAGATTTATAATCATATAGTAAAAAGGGGTAAAAACTAGACATGACCATTAAAACAGATAAAAACCCAAATGGATAACCCAGAGTGTTCATTTACAGGCTTACAAACTACAAAACTCAAACAACTCAAAACAAGACAGAGGCCGTAGACCAGGGGTCTGCAACTTGACAACTTTAAGACTTGTGGACTTCAGCTCCCAGAATTCCTCAGCCAGCATAGCTGGCTGAGGAATTCTGGGAGCTGAAGTCCACAAGTCTTAAAGTTATCAAGGTTGCAGACCCCTGCCATAGACAATCAATCAATCACAGACATAGGACAAAAGAGCAGTGGTTAGAATACAGCAATGCAGGCTGAATCTGCTCCCTGCCAGGAGTTTGATCCTGACTGGCTCAAGGTTGACTTAGCCTTCCATCCTTCTGAAGTCAGTAAAATGAGGAACCAGATTGTTGGGGGAAATATGCTGTTTCCATAAACTGTTTAGAAAGTACTGTAAAGCACTATGAAGCACTATGAAGTGTTATTGCTATTTCTAGAACCCCTTGGGGCATGCTGTTTAGAGAGTGGGGGGGTTGCAACAGAAAAGGCATACCTTCAGAATCACAGGGTGACAATGTTTAAAGAAGGGACCTAGAGTGCACCCATTCTGCTGAAATATATTGTGCAGGCAGAAAATATTGGAGACAAGTTGTGTCCCAGATATCCAGGCCCCATGCCATACAATGCTTTATAGGTAATAAACAGAACCCTGAATTGGAAGTCAAGCAGCAGCCAATGCAGCTTGTGTAGCAGCAGTAGCATATAGGCATACCAAAAGAGATCCCATTACTGCTTCTGCTGCTGCATTTTGAGATGGTCTTTAAGGGCAACAATCTAATTGTGAGGTCACCAGGGCATGAGTCACTATCAGAAAGGCCTCCTCAAAGGCACAACTGGGACAGATGATGAAGCTGACCAGCACTGGCACCTCTGTTTGAGAAATAGCTGAAAGTTCAGAGGAACCCGTAAGTTGTGCACCCGTCTTCAGTGGGGAAGTGCAGCAGCATTCAAGACCAACAATGGTGACTTTCCTTAGCCTAGGGAATCCAAACAGCTACAACCACTCAGTCTTGCTCGGATTGAGCTGAAGTCTGTTCCACCCATCCGGAACTGAGTAGCCTCCAGACATTGGGTCTATACTTCAATAGCTTCTCCTATACAGCTCAGGAATTAGAAGCTGGGTATATCTACATTTGTGCAGCTCAGAGATGGATATCATTAGCATACTGCTGATACTGAATTCTGCAGTCAACCATGGTTAAGGGCTTGGACACCAGATATGATCTCTTCCCCTGTCAACTCCATTGAAACTGACTTCTGAAGAAAGAGGGGAGCCCCTGGGGAATAGTGCCACCACCCTATCCTGGCTCTGACAAAGGCTGTCAGCAAGTGATACCAGCCCAAAACAGATATAGATGATCAGAGTTAAGATCCAAATTAAATATCTTATAATTCTAGGAATCCCCCTCATTTTATTATAAGAACATTAACTGCTTTATTCTAGATGTAATAGGAATGGTTTAAACCAAGTTGTTTGTATTTAGAACATTTTCAGTTTATTAGAATCTGAAGGAGGCTGTTTGTATCTTATCCACTAGATGTCAATAAAAAGTTTAAATAGTTTTGAAATGGTTTTTTTTTAAAATGAAGCAGTAGTAATTATCAATTAATTTTGTTCTTTGGAGATCTAAAACTTCCACTTAAGAAAAAAAATGATTAATTATATGCCTCTGGAATGAGTGTTAATTTACATGAATGTGTTGTGCATTCATATAATTATGTAAATCAGAAGTGGGCAAATTTAAACCCAAAGAGATCAGCTTAGATTTTGTTGTTTTATTCAGTCCTCAGCATTATGAGACTTATATAAAATAATGAAAGCTGAAAAGACAATTCCTCAGTCTTGAGATAAATACTGTACATACAATTCCAAATTATCAGAGTTATCCATATTAATAGGGGCTCAAACATAAAATTCCTGGTTATGTAAATTTTGATATCAAACAGTAATGATAGGAAGAGAATGGAAAATGTGCAATTGCAGTAAGTACATTCTAACAACTTTTATAACATAGATGAAACATTGCAGCAAGGGATTTACCTTGAATCAAAGGGATTTTCAAGGATCCCTTCTGCCTAGGTTGAAGCAAAACATTGGATATGCTTCTCCAACAACTGTACTAGAAGAAATGTATTAAGCACGCAGACTTACAATAGAAGATAGTTTTGAAGTCTAGACAGATATTAGTGGTTAGATATCCCTGAACGTTTCTAAGCACAGCCACTTCCTGAGATTTTAAGGCAGTTATAGAAAGCTACTGTGTCCTTAGAGAAAGAGTGTGTCCACCTAAACCGATTTTATCTACTGTGACTGTCAGGGAGTCTCAAAGGTTTTATGATCAGTTGCTTCCAAATTTTTTGGAGGTACCCAAGTTAGAAACTGTAGCCTTCTGCATTCAAAGCATGTGCTCTGCAGATTTACAAGCAATATTCTCTTCCTTTGGTCAACAACTTCTTTGATAGCTAGAAAAAAAATCTCTCATTATTCCCTATCAATCTGATAAAAAAGAATTTGCTGTAGAAAATAACTGTTTAAGAAAGCCTAATATGAGAAATGTAGCACTTTTGTACATTCCTATGTTTGGGAATGGTCATTTGTAGAATTCTTCCTCAAATGATGTGCATATTCTTTGTGGTTCCATTAAATACCAAGGGAAGATGCGAGGAAACTCTTTATACCTAATTAAGAAAATTCCTGTGTTTGAGAAAAGATTGGAGTATTTTTCATTCCTTGCAAAATTTAAGAGATTTACCCACTTTTATTTCTCTGACCCCAAATTCAATAGAAATTTTTGATAGGCTATTTGTATCTGGCTGTAGTTCAGGGAAAAAAATGTCTTTAACACTTCTCGCAGTATGTTACTCTCTATCTCCAAAAGGCTCAGGGCATGCACATGTTGCAAAATAATTAAAAAACATACCATGAGAGTAAGACTTAGCACAAGATATATTCCACCCCTTCTCCCCCCAATTTCAAATGGTAATAATTATAGTCTTGGCAGTGACATTTTGCTATATTAACAAACATCATGATGCTCTATGAAATACAATGCCTAAGGAATTCTATTTGATATAGTAAGATGTGATTTCAAATAAATATGCAGAGTTGAGCTGCAAGAGTGTCACATATTTACTTGTTTTGAGAAAGGATTCACTTTCTTGCATTTCATAACATCTGGGTCTATGGTCACTAAAATAAGATGCAAAAGAGATGGATATTGTATTATAGTTATTCAGTTGTCAAGGGCACTGCCAGACACTAAAATTGCTGTGGCTTTTACTACTCAATAATGTACATAACCAAGAAATGTGCCAAGAAACTTGATGAATGTCCTACTGCTTCCTGATTAGTACATCTACAGCTATGGCCTATAATTTTAATGTTTGTGATGATTATGGGAATGTTTTCTTGACAAGCCAAGCTTACAACCCCAAACAAGGTTTTATCTGTGTAATAATCTTCTAAAGGATAAATATATTCAGTGTGAATGGAATTGCTCTGGCTCCTTTAGCTGGAACAGGCCAAGAGACTCTGATCACAAAAGAAAAATTTTAGATTACAAATATCCGTAGTTAAGTCCAATCTGTTGGAGGCTGAAATGTTGTGTGTACGTTTGTGTGTTCCAGTGAGCGAGAATCTGATCTGATTAAGGATTAGTGGATTTTATAACAGGAAGGAGATTTATTAACAGGAAATACATGATAGCAACACATAGAGATGATCATCTGAATAGATTTTATCTATTTCAAAAAAGAAGTTTGGGAATTTAACTGGCCTTTTTTATTGGCAATTGCTCTGTTTACCACAAAAAAAACAAAAAAACAAACAAAACAAAGCCCATTGTAAATGATAATGCAGTACTTTGAATGCTTAGTAAATAATAATGTAGGTAAGTTATTTATTATTTCCTTAAACTGATTCTCTCACTTTTGTGAATCAAGATCTATGAATTGTAAGGTAAATAGGTAAATTTCTAAAGAACATTTAAAAAGTATTTTAACAAACAGAGTAACTTCAGGAAACAGCTACCAAGATAATGAAAATATTGCAAATCAAGTCCTGTGAGGAATAAAGTGATTGGGTAGGTTTAGCCTGCAAAAGGTAAGATTAGCAGAAAGGGACATGTGACAGCACCACCCATATATCTAAAGCAATGGTGTCAAACTGCTGGCCCTCAGGCCGGTTGCATTATACGGATGCCATGCCCACCCCAGCTTCAGCAATGCAAAAAAAGTCACGATACATCGCGACACATCACATGACGCGGTGAGTTTGACACTCGTGATCTAAAGGAATATCTTATCCAGGAAGCAGTAGATTTCTTATTTATTGTCCTAAAATCACAAGCTTGAAACTTATAGAGAAAGAAATAAAAAATATCAGAAAAAATTACTTTTACTCTATTCTCAGTCACTCATGATCTAGTCATTCCAGGATGGACTACTTAACATGGTCTACAAGGGGTTGTCCTTAAAGACTAATTAGATGCTTCAGATGATGCAAAATGCAGTAGCTATGTGTGCTCCAAGAACTGAACATATTAATACTATGCTTTGTGAACTGCATAATCTGGGTCCAATTCCAGATTATGGTTATGACCTTTTATATATATATATGTGTGTGTGTGTGTGTGTGTGTGTGTGTATGTATTTTATTAAGTTGTATAAAGGTATGGGGGGAAAGGGTCGGTATAGGTAATGGGGTTCAAGATAGTGTTCAGGGAAGGGATTGGGATGGGGATAGGTACAACAATGGGGTTGGCCCCAATGACATTCCAAGATTTAGCAAACAAACTATCATCCGGGTACAAGTATTCAGTGGGAATAGTTAATATCATAATAAGTAACTGTAGTCAACAAAAATAGCAATAATTATAAAGCATATCAATTAATCAATGAGCATCAATCATCTTAATAAATTACAAAATCAACTTTCATTAACTCATTTTGCTAACCATTGATAAAAATTTTCTCATGTTTTATAATAGACTGAGTCTTCTTTCTCTTTGATCTCTAAAGTTAGTCTATCCATTTCTGCACATTCTAGAATTTTCCTAATTATAATCTCATCCGGTGGTACATTTTCATTTTTCCAATATTGGGCAAATGCTAGTCTCGCAGCTGTCAATATATGTAATATTAAATACTCATTCTCTTTGCCATAATTAGATCCTAGTATTCCTAACAAAAACAATTCTGGCTTAAATTCTATCTGTACTTTAGTCGTCTTTTCCAGCCATATATGAATCTTGGACCAAAATTTCTTTGCACTAGGACATACCCACCAGATATGGTAGTAAGTAGATTAGCATGCCCCACATGACATGGGGCCAGGTTATTTGAAGGACTGCCTCTCCCCATTTATACCCATCCCATCAGGTCTGGCAGGAGAGACATGCTAAACGTCCCATCAGCCAGGGAGTTTAATTGGGTGGGATCTCAGAGGAAAGCCTTTTTTGTCATGGCCCCTGATCTATGGAACATTCATTCATTGTTAAATGGATTGACTCCAGTTCTTTGAATTGTGCATTATGCACAACACCTCAGATAATACAGAGTTATGTATAACATCAGTATATTTGAGTACTATAGTAAGCAATAGTTACACACTTTAAATTTGTGAATGTAATGCTTGTTCATTGCCCAGTTCTTTTTAAAAGACTTGTTTTGTTTTGTTTCACTGAAGTGTCAGTAAACCAATTAATGATCTGAGATTTCTTTCCATTAGTCTCTGGCAAAATGTGTAGAAGATAATTAAAAAGCAGTTAGATATTTGCTGAGTCATGCAGTCTTCTAATATGCTTTAAGGAAATATAATATTATAAATGCATGAGTAATTCTTTCAGTTGATAGCAGCAATTTAAAGTGGCCTTGTAATTATGCTAATAATACTTGCCTTTATATTTCATATTTTGCTTTGCATAGATGATACTGAATATTTTCATTTGGAACATACTCTTTTCAAATTCTATAGTGTAATATATTGAGAGGTTTTTAGGAAAAACCAGAAAACTGCATTTGTCTTTCTTCAGTTAAGTAAACTTTTGAATTAATTACATTTTGGAAATTCTATTGCAGATTTCAGAGACCTTTGGAAAGTAAATATATTATGGATAAAGTAATATGAAGACGATATAATGTTGCCAAAATAGATCAGTAGTTGGTTTCTTCTTCCAAGACACAATAGCTTGTTTTCTGTTTTCCAGAAGTATTGATTTGGATAAAAATGCATAAAATAAATGAGCTCTATATTAGAAATGACTAGTATCAAACTAGGCTATGTCTTTGCTGGCTTTATTATTTCCTATTGTCTTATTTTTCCTAGATGGATGAGTAAGTTTCCATAAATCATTGGGCTGCAACAACAATCATTTTTACTTCTTGGGATGCACTTTGAACCCCTTTTGGGATATAGATATATACTTACAAATAATGGTTAGACTAAAGTCTGGAACCTTTCTTTGCAGTATGTCAATTTATAGGGTTCAATTTTAAAAATTAAAAACTTATTTTAAAAAATTAAGTCAGATGAGACAGAGATCTGGTGTGCATCAAGGACACCATCTGTGGATACCTGATTTAGAGTACCAAGTCTAGCCATGTTTCATTGATTTTGAAAGAATGACCATATTCAGATCCCTATCTTATAAAGGAAAGGTTTCAGTATAAGCATTTTTCCTGAATATATTTGCCAAAGTAATCTCCACTCTTCTTCAGATTGTCTAGATAATTTAGCACTAGTTCAGTTACAAAATGTATATTAGAACATTGCTGGAAATAGACTTTAATATTACTGGAAATATTCACCTCTCTCTCAAAAATCCTGATAAAATAAAACACTGCCAAATGGTTGTTTGTTTTGTACCAACTTTGGTATGATGCAAGAACTGTTAACTTTTCTAAATGTTTAATTTATTAGCTCATATACTTATGTATATTTTTTAATAAATGTCTTTGACTGTTAAAAGACTGAGTTCCAGAATTATTGTAATAGGTGGTGCTTTTTAGGCTTCCTGATCTAGGCAAGTAGGGTGGGAGAAAGAAAGAACAGACTCTTTTCAGTAATCTCAAAGAATGCAAAATTGTGTTCTTACCCAAAGAATGATGAATTATTTTCATTACATAAGCAATGTGAGTCATTAATGATAATAGAACCCAGGGAGAAATATAATAGAAGCTGCCCTCTCCCCCAAAACATGAACTACATCTTACCTAATGGTCCACAGTTAATCTTTCTAATGAAGGTAATAGTCCTAATAATTCTGCAAAGTTCATGTAGGGCATTGCCTCTTCACTGCAGATGCAATGACTCTGTATTCCAGAATTTGCCAGATATTGAATAAGTTACCTTGTTCACATGGCATCAAAATGGAGGTTTGTTTAAGACAAATCTTATCTTAATTTCTTCCAGATATAGAAGTTCTGCCAAAAGAATTACATTATTCCCCTCTTTCAAGACCATCAAAAAAGTTCTCTTTTCACTCAAGTTCTTCAAATAATACTTTCAATTATAAATAATAAAACGAACAAGCATTTCACAGTTGTTATTTTTTCACTCAGCCAACTGCTTTATATTCACATGTCAAAAATTGACATGAAATGACTGGTGGCTTCCTAAGAATCTTGATGGACATAGTATTTAAAATAAAACGAATAGTTCAACTATACCATCAATTTGAAATGAAATTTAAAAAATGTGAATCTTTGCAAAAGCTATCCAAACTGAGTATTCAAGGACTTGTTATTGGAGCATTATTATCTGAAAAAGAAGTTGGGCACAAGGCCAAAGAAGTTAATTTTGCAGTGAACCATAAACATTGATAAGATAGCCTTGAAGAGAGAAAACAAGGCTGCCTGAAATGAGCCAACAATCTCATCTCTATCAAAGATGAATGGAGCAACTATCAATGAGAAATTAATTTTGTCAGCTACCAAAGAAATACCAAGCATACATTCCCCAAAGACTGAATTATTTAAAACAAGATCTGTTGGGACTATATGTTAATCTGCCTTGCTCAACTCTTCCACACAATTGTTTTTAGAGACATAACACAAAGCATAACTTTCCCAGATTCATAGATAATTTTTGAATATAGAAGCTCCACCAGCACCAGTCAAAGGAATTCTAGATTGTCTGCTTTACAGTCTAGTCTATCAGTAGCCTTAATTTTTGACATCGTGCATGAAAAGCAGTTTTGAGGAGCCCATGATAAGAAATAATAGCAGATGTCTAAATGAAATGAAATAATAAATTGTTAATAACGTAATGAGTTTTAATCAGCCACATATACATACAGGTATAAAACAGATAGCCCATCCTTAAACTTATAACCACCATCAATTTTTGGAGAGATTTGAGCATTAGCCTTTTTCTTCCAAGAACCAGTTTGAGGAGATAACAGAATCAATTCCATGTCATGAGTCTCAAAAAGAGATGTTTTTAATCTTATGAAATATAGCTGATGACATTCAAAACTGAATGACCTCTTTACAAATATTGATATGACTTTCTTACAGGCAAGATGAGAGGACAGAGTAGAGATGGAGAGATATACTGTATAACCTTTCACTGTAGACTACCTCCTATTGTAGTGGGGTTCATGTTCACAGTATATCAGTATTTTAATTTCTGCCAAAATATGATCCATCACTACTATTGGTAATGTGTAATTAGTTGGCTGTTGCTATTATCTTGCACATAAAGAATCAGAGGGCTTTTTAATTAAACTATGTCTTTCTATGCTCGTGTAAATTGCTGTCCCAAACAAATGACAAGTAAAACCAATTTGAGGACTGTACCATATATTAGAACTGCTCCTTAAACTTTCCAATGCAAAATTCATCTTGGCAAGAGATTTCAATGTATGGTTAAGTCCTAACAACAAAGTACTTACTGCATATATCAGTAAGACTGGTTTGGGATTTAACAAATAAGTCCACAGAATGCTGATGAAAAGGATGGTATTAACAATGCTGGACGGAGCTTAGCCTGATTAGTTTTCAAATTTGATCTATTTTTTTTCAGTGTTTTGATGACAAAATTCCGAAGATTATGTTCATGTTTGGGGGTATAGCAGCTAGTACAATCATTTGTATGATTACCTACTCTCCTTTTTATGTTACAAATGTTAAGGTACTTTTAGTTTTTTCCCCAAGCAGGTAGTGATCATTCTCTTCTCATTGCAAGACTCCTGCTGATAAGCAAGAGAATAAGAATGAAATGGCCAGTGATAATAATTGCCAAAGGACAGTGTATATTGCTGCACAATCCGTAGCATGGGCTCAGTAGGTGCATCTGCAGGGGGAGTCAATTAAGTCAAAATGGTTGTGGCTGGATAATCAAATCAATTTTTAATGTGTATTGAATGCATGTAAAAAGGCTGAAGGTTTGATCACGTGGTCATGCATACCATTTTGCTATCTTTGATGCACCTTGTGGAGGGTCCTGGTCTTCAGTATCATATTCATTCATTCATGCATGCATGCATTCACACATGCACGCATCTCCATAAACATATATCCATGCAATTTATATACCATAAGTAAAATAGACTAGTTGCATTTCTCATGTTTTCATTGGCTTGTCTAGAATTAAAAGTGTCCCAAATGGAATATTATAGAGAGCAGAGAGGTAGAGTCAAAACTTGCAGTTTGTATATGGGACTTGTAATAAAGTTTTCTCTTTACAGTATAGCAACTGTGTCATTTCTTTTTAATCCCAATCATATGGAATCAACAAGATTTCTAAAACTCTGATAATCACCATTAATGTTTGTAGCCCTGACATTCTCCTTTAAAATATGCTAAAGTGAAAGCATTGCTCCTTTATTTGACTAATGAAGCAATTAAACCATGTAACTACTGTTCTTAATTCATCTTCATAATTCCCTGTGTTCTGCTTATTTCATGCTTTCAGTTCAACTCCATAGGGAATATATTTATAAATTTGGTTGACATGTGAATAATGTTTTTGACCTTTGATAATAGGAAGTGATTTTGATTTTATGACATGAACCAAACTTTTATGTTATAAAATAGAGGGTTCTTTGTCTCGAACATTTTCTGATCTATTCTGTTTCTCTTCTTTTTGAAATAAAAAAGATAGAGAAGTAATGTGCTCCCATTTCAAAATACCTGTTTGTTAATCCCCAGAACATGAATAATTTAAATTTAAATGGAAGAGGGTTAACCAAGTTCTCACGAAGGTTTTAGTTCAAAGTAAAAAGTTTTGAGATTATAGAGAATTTAGAAAATGAAGAAGAAAAAGTTAGAGTGGAAGTAAATGAATTTTTTTGAATGTTATAATTATTTAAATTAAAAAAAAGAAATTTGAAAAGGATTGAGAAAAAAATGAGAATGATAATAATAGATTTTGAGAGGTACAGCATTATAGACAAAATACTGAAATACCAGAAACTTAAAAAGACAATACAATTGTTGATGTATCTTATCTTAAAACATTTGCTAACATTCTTGCCAGGTGAAAACATGCAAATAAACCGAAAAATATGGCAAAGAATAAACTTATATTAGATGTGTGGTAGTACTAAAAACCTGCTTCCTTTTCAGGTTTGTAGAACCATTCAGTTTCATATTAGAAGCCACCCCTGCTTGTCTGTCTCTCTCACACGTATCTCTCCCCCAATAAGAGTTAGAAGTTTGTGAAGAAGTCAGTGCACCAAATAATAGCAATCCTTTGATACTAGGGTCAATTGTAGCTTAACTAGATAAATGGATGATCATAACAGAACAGAACACTTCTTTTTAAGAACATCATTTCAAGCCTTTGTAGTGGCGAAAATTATCCCAGTGATAAGATTGCTCAAATTCAATGAATTTCTCAGCATGCAGTTTAGAATACCTGCTATGTGTCAGCTGCTCATGCCTACTAGTTTTGTGAAGAGGTTGTTAATGAAAAATGCTGACAAATGGTACTCATCCAAGTCATCCTCCTATTTTCTCTCTTGTGCCTGGACTCCTTAATACTTGCTACTACATGGACTACATCCATTGATCTGTTTGTAGTATGTATTCAAATGAAGTATATTTTAAACAATGTGATAATTCTGTCTTACTTAATGTCTTTATTATTGTTATTGATTAAATATTTCACGACATTAACAGAGCTTTTATCACAACTTGTGTCCTCCAGAAATGGTTGACTATAACTTGCATTACACTTTCTAAGCATTGCCATGCAAGATAAGGTAATGGGAGTTATAGTCCATTGCTTCTCTTTGGAATTCCTTCCTACTCCCCTACTCCTTACTTCTCTGCACTCTTTCCAGAGTCTCAACATATTTTTTATATTGTGGTGACCAAAACTGGATGCAAGTGTGGTCTTACCAAAGCTTTGTAAAACAGTACTAATACTTCATGTGATCTTGAGTTTATCCCTCTATTAATACCACCTACAACTGCATTGGTTGTTTTGGCTGCTGCTGCACACTGTTGGCTCATATTTAAGTGATTGTGTACTTGGACTCCAACATCCCTCTTACAATTTCACCTAGTCTGTACCTGTACAGTTGGTTTTACCTGCCTAAGTGTAAAACCTTACTGTTATCTATGCTGAATATCATTTTGTTAGATAGGTCCCAGTGTTCACATGATTAATGTGATTAGAAAAGGAGGTATGCAACTTAGTATACTTTTAAAAACACTGACTAACTGTCTGGAGCACTT
This sequence comes from Protobothrops mucrosquamatus, assembly GCF_001527695.2. Classification (NCBI taxonomy): domain Eukaryota; kingdom Metazoa; phylum Chordata; class Lepidosauria; order Squamata; family Viperidae; genus Protobothrops; species Protobothrops mucrosquamatus. The sequence continues at coordinate 932,572 of NW_015386920.1, read as the reverse complement.
ATGGGTAGTCTTTGGTCCTCTCCTAAAACCAAAGAGATCTAAAGAGCTAGTCTACTCACTGAGTTTTTGTTCTTCACCAAGGTCATCATGTTTATTTTTCATGGAGCCGTTTTCAGTCCATCATTTCTTCCTTCAGAAGCCTATTGTTCTAGGCATCTTTATGAGGACTTGAAAATACTGTTATCTTAAATCCTGGGTAACAGATGTAGGTAGAAGTTCTCTATAGATTCAAAATTATGTGCATATATACTGTATGTATATATGCATGCACATATACATATACATATACACATACAAATACACATATACATACATATACACATACATATACTGTACATATTCATATTATGTACATATACATGTGCATTATATATACAATACTTTCTCTTTTTTGTATTTTTCTTTCTATTTTTTAAGTTTTTGCCCGTTATACTTTTTTCATTCTTTTATTTTAATTTTTAAGTATGTGTGTGTGCAGGTGTGTGCATACGTGTTGAATATTTTGTGCATTTGAAGCAACATAATGAAAAACAGGCCATATTGATTTTCTTCAATATAGAGAAGGCCTTTGACAACTTGAACTGTGCTTTCTTATTCAAAATTTTGGAAGATATGAACTTTGGAGAAACAGAGCTTTATAAAATGGGAAAGATTGCTTTATACTTCACAGAAAACACAAATAATTGTAACTGGAGATCTAACAAAGACTTGTGAGATACAGACAGGAACAAAACAGGGATGTCCTCTATCTCCTCTGTTGTTTATTTTGGCTCCTGAAATACTGAAAAGAAATATAAGACAAGATGAGTAGATTGCAGTTTTAAAAATAAACTTACAAGTTAAGGGCTTTTGCAGATAACACGGTGTTGGTTTTGGAAGAAATTTTAAAGGAATTGAAATATTAATAGGAAAACTAAAAGAATTTAAATGATGTATCAGGTATATGTCACCAGAGAAATTGTCTAGAATGAATAAAGACACTTCAAATTTATGCTGGAAATATTAACAACAATAAGGGACATTTTATAATGCTTGGAAGACATGTAAAAAAAAAACCTAGAGTATTTTAGATTCAAATACACATCCTGATTCAGATTATTTTAAATATCAGTTTAATAGCTGGAAAGAAAGTCATGGAACTTTGTTTGTGTACATGTTAATTGCAGCAAGATTGCTGTATATGCAAAGATACAAAGATTTGCAACTACCCACATTAGAGGAATGATTAGTGAAGATGATTAAACTTGCTGAGATGGTGATATTGACTTATTTGACAAAAGACAGTATCTACATTTATTGTTGACTGGAAACCACTTTTGGACTTTTTGCATAAAACAGAAAAAAGTGAGCTTATGATTTATGATTTTTATAATCAAACAGGAGATATAATAGAAAGAAGTGAATCAAGTTGTGAATTTAGAGTAAAAAGCAAATTTATCATTGTATTTATCACTGTTGAAAAGAAGATGGGAAGCTACTTCTTTTTCTTTCTGTTCCATTTTTCCCTTTTTTTCTTTAACTTTTATATTTCTTTCTGATTTCTTTTTTTATTTTATATTAGTTTGTATAAGTATTAGCTTCCTTTTTAATAAAATTACATTAAAACATAATCACTTATATGAAAGGCCACCGCAAAAAGGGATATATGCATCATGAAATCATTATGAAGTTTAAATATTTCCAGCCACAAGCATCATATCTGAAAATTATTGCATTAATTTTTAAAAATAGCATAATACGTAGCTCCATGGAACTTCTCTGTTCTTTGTAATATGCTAGCCAGCATAGCAACCAAATGTTTCAAGTATAAATTAAATGAAGTATTTGTCTTTTCTTTGTTTCTCATTTTGCTGTGAGTCTATTTTTTTAAAAAAAAAATCAGCTATTTTAGACTGTAACTTATTATGCTTGGGACTTATTAAGTTCCAGTGATAGGCTTTGATTCAAAGCTAATTATAGTAATTAAGTCATTGCCTACACGATTTCAGCAGTGCAGATTGCAGTACTTACTCTTGACATTGCTCAGAATATATGGTCTCAAAGGCCTTTTCCATCAATTCCACTTTCAATCACTTTCCAAGCTGTAAACTTTGGGAATTTCATTTATAAATTTACTCCTACAGAATTGCATATGGCTTGTACCAAATCCACCACCAAAGGAATGGCGTATGGGAATAATTAAGGTAATTTGTTAACATCTGGCCCTTGGAGAGCCTGTAGGAAGAGAAGGAGAAAATAGGGAGATGAGATAAATGACAGGGCTGTTCCTCCCATCCCAGCTGTCTGAAGAATATCTCTTCACACTAAAGCTTGTAAACATGGTGCAATATGTAAAGCCCACCCAAACTAAAAATAATAAAAATGGGCGGAGGGGTTCCTAACCATAAGAGAAACACATGTTTAAAACAATGCTATCAGAGCAATGGTGTCCTCCTCATAGTGATTAGACACCTTACAATGAAAACTTTATTAGTGTATGGCCAAGATGTTCATTAACATATTTACTTCTATCTTTAATTCTTTTATAACTATATCTATTTACAAATTTGTCAACTGCTTTGGTCAAGACTAGAGCAGATAGTGTGAAAACAATACCCAGAACCAATGCAATAATAATGGCAATATACAATAGCATATAATCAGAATTATAATATAAGATTGTTCTAAAAAATATGATTAATACATTATTCCTGGCACTGGAATTTCTACAGTACATAAATCCCAAAAGCCTACTGGAACAGTTAACTTTTCACAAGCTTCCTGAAGATCAGGAGAATCAAGATTTTCTTGCCTCACATGTATCAAAGCTTCTGGTATTTTACATGAAATATCTTAAATCATAATATTTTTTTAAAAAAAATAAATGTTCAGCAATTAACTATTGAACCCTTGAGAAGTGGTTTGAAAGGTTTGAGTCTTTCACTTCACAATCCAAAACAACTCATCTAAATATGAGTTTGAAGATACAACATTGAAAAGAAAAAAGGAGGAAAAAAGGTATTCTGTATGCTACAAATGCCATAACATGTAAAGACTTCAAATGGAGTTTATGCTGTGTCATATTAGATTTTAATCAAGTCTACCTCTACCTGCCCACTAGCTATCTAAACTGCTACTTTAGCTCTTTCAGTTCATTCATAGGGCGTTCCGAAGCACATGGAGAGACTGATTAGGGGCAATTGTTTGAATCATTCTCTGTTCCAGGTTAGATTGTTACCAAGGCCAGTTAGAATCCAATACGTTCCAATAGCTGAGCCAGTCACATTGGTATTTCCAATGGTTTTGTGTCACAGTTCTGGTTTTTTTAGATGTAAAATGCCACAACTCACTTCAATGCAAGAAAAAAAAATGTATGCTTTCCTGCCTGCTTAATCCTGTCAATTCCAGAACAAGTTCAAGGACGTAGAAGAAAGTTTCCTTTAAACTTGAACAAAATCAGAATTTACCTACTTCCACTCTATAATAACAGGGAAACATCTGTCTGTCTGTTTCCTACAAATCTAGAGTGAAAAATAAACATAGAAGCACAATACAGAGACTAATAGAAGGATCTAGTTCCTTATACAGTGCACAGTTAAACTATAGAATTCTCTATAACTTGATGTGTAATGACCACATTTTAAAAGGTTTTAAATAGGGCATGCATAAATTAATGGAGGATAAAGTCGTTAGAGGTTATAGTCCACCAGTTACAGGCAGTATACTTTAAATACCAGCTTCTGGACAACAACAATGGAGAAGAGCTATCATTCTCCTATCCTGGTTGTGAGTATCTCAGAAGCACATAATTGGGTAGTGTATACTGTAACATAGACTGCTGACAGACTTTGGTCTAGCCTACTAAAGCACAGAGATTTTATGAAGCCTTTTTCTTTTTATTAACAACATTACAGTCTTAAAAGATTTTAAGGGCCTGTTATAACATGTGGAAAACTGTTTTGGCATTGCTTTTCTGATGATCAAAAGTTTTGCTTTAGTATTTTCTTTCTGAATTATATCCACTTTAGTATTCTTCAGAAATTTAGAAGAACTTTGAAGTTTTCAGCTAAGAAGTCTGCTTGATTTCACCAAGCATTCTTAAACCATGTTGACTTTATATCTGTCCATTTATCATTGTCCTACACTTAATTCTTTTTTTTCCAATTACTATGGTTTCCCTATTGTCGAAATATAATAAATTACTAGCTATACTGAGTAGATGCTGCCTCCTCTTATCACTTAACAATCTGTCACATTTTTGTAATCTTTTTGTAACACATTTTTGTAATCTTCAAAAAAGTCAGTCTAACTTTTTCTTTCCCTTATATAGATTATTAAATACCAGTCTGTCTTAAAAATATAATGGTACTTACAAGATTGTCCATAAAATGCTATTTTCTAAAAAGTAGGTCAAAATAAACCAAAACAGTAGAAGAGTTTACTTTGAAAATGAGCAGGACATATTATTGCAGGAAATGTAAAATTTGTATAATCCCTCTGCTAGTTTGAAAGCAACTCAAGATGATATTTTTCCATCATGTCAGTAGTGTTGGTAAGCTGAACTAATTTATTTTCAGTGCAGTTGAAATCACAATAAAACTAGAATTATTTTTATTTTAGAAGCAGGAAGAGAAGATGTTATGGCTTCATTTATCCATTGGAGGGAACTCTTCTCTTACATTGATTTTCTGTTCCTGGCTTCAGATCGTACTAGCAATTCTTAATAGCTGAGACAAAATGTGCAGGCAAGTAATTTGCAACAGTTTTGCTAATTTGCCCTTCTCATCAGGATTGACTGTATATCAGATTCCTTCCTTCCTTCCTTCCTTCCTTCCTTCCTTCCTTCCTTCCTTCCTTCCTCCCTTCCCTTCCCTTCCCTTCCCTTCGCTTCCCTTTTTTCCTTTTCATTTAATTGTGTGCAGATTTATTCTGAATATTGTGTGTAGAAGGAGGCATCACATGTTAGAAAATAGTACAGGGGTGTCAAACTGCCAGCCCGCAGGCTGGTTTCATCATACCGAAGCCGTGCCCACCACATTGGCAGCAATGCAAAAAGAATCGCAATAGGTCGCGATATGTCACGTGACGTGGTGAGAGTTTGACACCCGTGAAATAGTACCTGCTATAAATAATAAAGCAATATACAGAGTCTGAATCACATGGATATAGAAGTACATGAAATTCAATACAACCATATGTATGCGTATCTGAAGCAAACTGGTGCATCCAGCGAGGATTCTTTGACAGGTGAAAAATGTTTCACTTGTGTGGTATGCCAGAGCTGCAATGGATCATGGATCATGTAAACGTGAGGTTTCCTCTAGATTTAAAAGACTGGGTTTAAAAGACTAGAGATGGTAAACAAAAGTTTGTATGACATTTTGGAGCTCCAGTGTCATCCAGAGCAGAAAATACTGGGCCAGCAAGTCAGACAGGTATTCATCAGATATAAAGAAAAGTCCTTTCTATTTATATATTTCCCAGTTCTGATAATGTACCATTAAATGAAAAGTCTGGCAAAGGGCATTGCCATATGAGAATTTACTACTAGGTTAAAGCTAATTACAGACACCTGTTCTCACAGTATTTGATAAGCTGAGCTAAGCTTTTGCGATTTTACTTTTACTCCAGTGAAGCTCCTGAAAATGTATAAGAAACCTAAATTTTCATGGGCAGAATTTTCTTACTTAATTACCTAATATTTTTATTCCTGGAAGCTAAACCAGTCCCTACCTCTTCCATGTACAGATGAGAACCATGAACCTTTTCATTTTCATCATTTTTTTTCATTTAATATGAATAGTAATAAAAATGCAAATTTGATAAGTTCCCCTTCCATCCCTTCTTCATAAGATTACTTATGAAGATGTTGAACAGCACTTGGCCCAAGATAGAACTTTGGGGTATCTTGTTGCACGTTTCCCTCCATATACTGTAGATGTAGTTCCATGGAGGACTACATGTTGGGTGTGGTTGGTCAGCCAATTGTAAGCCTATTTGGTGGTGGTACTGTCTATCCCATATTTTTCTATCAAGTAGTAGGCTGGCAGCTACTTTGTCAAATGCATTACTGAAGTCCAAGTATATTATGTCCAGAATATTTCCCTTATCCACTAATTTAATCATTTTATCAAAGAAGACAATAAGGTTTGTCTGGCATGATATGCTTTAATAATGTTTAGTAATTGCTTTGCTTTTTTGAGGTGTTTGTAGATGAGTTGCTTGATTATCTTTTCCAATATTTTCATAGGTATTGATGTCAGGCTGATTGGCCTATGGTTTCCTGGATCTATTTTTGCCTCTTTTGTAGATTGGAACCACATTAGCTCTTTTCCAGTGTTCTGGTAGTTCCTTTGTGCTACAAGAGTTTTGACAGATTACATTCAGCAGCTCTGGGATCGTGTCTGCCAGCTCCTTCAGACTCTTGGGATGTAAACCATCTGGTCCAGGTGTCCAGAGTGTACAGTATTCTCTTACTAATTCCTTGCCTATTTTGGCTTGCATACCTGGTCTATTTCCGTCAGTGCTAGTTTTGATATGTTGTTATATTTCTTCCTTTTGCAAAGATAAATGCAAAGAAAGAATTAAGCAGTTCTTCCTTCTCCCTGCTGCCTGTCACCTTCTTGCCATCTGCTCCCATTAGTCGACTTATCATTTTCTTGTTCCTAACATACTGAAAAAAAATATTATTATTATTGGTATTAATTGCCGGTCTTAGATCATTTTGGGCCCTAACTTTCCTTCCCTGAAAGTAAAACCTAGTGCTTACTTCAGAGCCCCAAAGAAAGTAAGACAGGATCTTACTTTCAGGGAAACACAGTAGCTCTTCTGAAGCAGAGCTTGGTGTACAATACATATATAATAACTAGAATGGGTGTCGTCATCTGTTTCTGCACTCAAAAAACTATGGGTGGCTGGAACTGGTGAGGGAGCAAATAGAAAAGAGTGGGCTTGCCCTTAAGAGAATGGAAAAGAATCAAATTATAAGGCAAAAGGAAAGAACAAAAAGTCATGGCTGGATAGAACTGATGAGTTCCTAAAAAAGAAAGATGTGAGCAATTTAAAGAACAAAATGTAATATATGGTTGCAGTTGCATTAAATTAGAAGAGAAGACTTCATAAGAGACCCACTACAGCCCATTTGCTTCAGGGCATATTATGACCTTGAGTTGAATTTGTTTGGCTGGAGAAAATTTAGTTTCTCTTAGGCAGATAATTACATAACCATTCTTCATTCAGAAACCTACAAGATAAGAAGACATCATTCCAACCACAAAAATTGGCCTCTTTCCTTACATTTCAAATGCAAATGAAGAGCTTCAGGAGTTAAATTAAGGAATAAATGTTTTTATCTTCTTCCATGTTTGCATTTTCTTGTTTTCTATTTATATAATGCATCCTCTATCTTCTGCTGGGTCCATTCTCCAACTTTAATTTCTTACTATTATACACAGGGTCTCTTATATTAATTTCCATTAAGCTTCAATGAAAAGAAGGCTATTTGTTGAGCTGAGATATTGGCATGGAGCAGGTGTGTTCTTGGGAGTGAAGCTGAAGGCTGAATGATGCAATTGGAAAACTCATATTATTATAAATCTCATTACCGTGAGCGCTAAAGAAGCAATCTTTTCTCCTATTCAAGTTAAACCAGAAAATTGAGGTTTAAAAAATCATAAACTTGCATAGTAGTAGAATAGATGAGAGGAGACTTTGAGCAGTTTATTAAAACAACTGAAAGATTAATCTGCTTACAGAATGTCATTTTTAGCTAGTGCTGAGCCAACCGCCCTTCCACTTTTCCTATTTCCTTTCAGCTTGATGAAAAAGAAATGGTGTTTTTAAACATTTCAGTGAAATCTTTCATGGGAGAGATATAAGTTAGTTTAATTCTAAGATGGCCATGGATATGCATGTGAATATTACACCTTGTATTGCACAATATTACACCTTGTATTGCATAATTTTCAGTGGTTCAATGTCCCCCTCTCTTTGTCTCTGCCCCTGTGTGTGTGTGTGTGTGTGTGTGTGTGTGTGTGTGTGTGTGCGTGTGCATGCATTTCTGATGGTTCCATTCAATTCTAAAGGAAACTTCAGCTTTAAATTCCATGTAGGGAAAAATTTCAGAACCAGAACAAGAAAGAGCCATGATAGTTGCACTATTTTAAAAAAAAAGATATGTACATCCCCTCCAACTAAAAATATCCAACAGTACACATTCACAATAATTGGGCATGATAAATAACACAATCAAAGAACATTTGAAATTCTGAAATAAAACCAAAGAGTCCTGGGAGAAAAATAAACTAGACTATTTCAGAGGGACAGTGAACTTTTGAGATTTTGGTACACATTTACTTTTGGTAGTTGCTTCACTCAAGCACTTTGCTGCTGAAGGCAAAGAAGCAAATAGCAGAGCTCTTACTCAAGGAAGGACAACTTTTTTGCATATAGTATCCTTTTTACTTACTTTTTGGCATTCAAGGAGCTAGCAAGGATGGTGATATAATTATAGACAAGAATGGGCAGGTCCTCAGTTTTTTAGATGATGATGATGACTTGAGAGGCATAAGGAGTAAGGCTTGTAGGGTTTGTTTGCTTCACACAATATTTTTGTGTCTGTCCAGCTGCAGAGGTAAGAGAGTTAGACTGGAGATTTTCCAATTTTCCCACTGAATGTTTGCAGAAAGATAGTATCTAGAGACATCTCTGCAAAGAAGACCTGGGGGGCCTAAGCAGAAGACTGATAGGGCAGATGATGCAGAAATGTCACCACATTTAGTGATAGATGATTGGTGATAGATGATAGATAGATAGATAGATAGATAGATAGATAGATAGATAGATAGATAGATAGATAGATAGATAGATAGATAGATAGATAGATAGATAGGTAGGTAGAGAGGTAGAGACGTAGAGACGTAGAGAGGTAGAGAGACAGAGATCACAAATATTGCTGCTTTATATCCAAATATAAATTGAAATTATTTTGCCATGACTTTTAGAAGCACTTGACACCCAAAAGCAGATAGCAAGAAGATGCTAATACTTTGGAAGATAGAATTATGACTCAGAATGATCTTCATAGGCTTGGGCCCTATTCAACAAGGTGCGATTCTGTAGTAACAAGAATAAGGTCCTAAACTTAAGCAGAAAAAATCAAATGCTTGAAATAGAATAGGTGGTACCTAGCTCAACAATAGTTTAGTTTTAGTTTAGTTTGCCTCCTGGGTTGTGGGTGCTCCATTGTTGAATGTTTTCAAGTATATATTGGACAAACAGTTGACCTTGGTATAAGGTTTCCTACCTTGAGCAAAGGGTTGAATTAAAAGATCTACAAGGTTCATTCTAGCCCTGTGAGTCCATGTTCTATGTTCTACGTACATTTCAAAACTAGTCTTGTATATTCTGGACAAATATACACCTGAACTGCTTATTTCTTTATTTGGTTAGAAAATATGTATGTCTTAAGCAAATAACTCTGGATGGCCCACAAATAAAACACACAAACAAACAAACAAACTTAACAAGGCACCTTATGAGCCAAGTCCCAACACATATATCAAGTTCCACTAACAATCTGGCCTTAAGGACTGGGAGAAAATCTTTGAGGCCAACTGGGAGAAAAGGTGTTTTATAGGCAGGGGCTGTGACACAGAAGATATGTCTTCTGGGTCCACCTAGATCACACTGTTTTACTCCAAGGACTCAGACCATATTTTTCTTGACAGATCTGATGGGATGGGAGGTGGTCTTGCAAATAATATACAGGTATCCCCGACTTATAACTACAATTGAGCCCAAATTTCTGTTGTTAAGAGAAACGTTTGTTAAGTAAAATTTGCCCCATTTTATGACTTTTCTTGCCACAGTTGTTAAGTAAATCATTACAGTTGTTAAGTTAATAATACGGTTATCAAGTGAATCTGGCTCCCCCATTGACTTTCCTTGTAAGAAAGTCACAAAAAAAAATGTTCATATGACCCTTCAACCATCATACATATGAGTCAGTTGCCAACCATCTGAATTTTTTTTTTATTTTTTTTTTCCCAGTATAAAAATTTTATTATTTTTCATCATAAACAAAAAATCACAAATACTGCACAATGCTATATGAGAAAACCCCCCCCCCCCGGACTTCCCAAACCTAATCCCAGGATAATATTCAAATATAAGTAAACAAATATTAGTATCTCTAACTCCACAAAGTATATTATTCTACATGAGTAGGTAAAATATATAAAAGAAAAGAAAATTTTTTCTAAAAACCTAAATTATATTCCGCCACTCTATGCTTCTTTTGAATATAAACAATCCATCTTCTCCATATTAATAAAAATTGTTCATTTGAGTAATTCTTCAAATAAGCCGAAATCTTTGCCATTTCAGCAAGGTACGAAACTTTCAATCTCCAGTCTTCCATTTCTGGCTTTTTTGCCTTCATCAGTTAGCCATACCCTTTATGGGATTCGAACCTGGGCAGTTATACATACTAGTCAGTGATTTAGTCACTGAGCCACAGGTTCTCTTCCCCCAACCATCTGAATTTTGATCACATCACACGGAGATGCTGCAATGGTGGTAAGTATGAAAACCGGTCATAGGCCACTTTTTTCAGCACTGTTGTAACTTTGAACAGTCACTAAATGAACTGTTGTAAACTATCAGTATTTGCAAGTGAAAAAAAAACGACAGAACCAAAACTAAATAAATAATTCCTTCTGCAACTGTTAGTATAACCACCAGGTGGCAGTTGGAGACTATTGAAATGTTCCTAGTCCTAAATAAAAAGAGGAAGATGAAAATACTTGGAGATGGCTTCATTCACGAAACAGTGTTTTAATAATTTTAACACAGAATAAATCAATGAAGAGGAGTAATCATGTCAATGTTTTACAGCAAAAACAGGAAATCTTATGTTGTTTGTAAAAGGCTAACTTATTGTGGCCAGATCATCTGTGTGTTGCAGATCATTTCATCAGATACATGAAAATAGTTCTTGTTGCATATCTGTCTCTTTAAATATGCTATGCTACCTGTAGTAGCACTGAAGTAATGAAATGTTTTTATATAATAATGTATATATTGTTAGAGATTGTGTTTATTCTTTAATGCATTTTCTCTGTATTGACGCAATTAAGATTCAAACAATTTAAACTGATAGAAAATGATAGAAAAACCTCTTTTATAACAACCTCATTTATAAAAACAAATATGGAATTCAGCAAAAGAGTGGACTGTTTCTGGTAATTTTTAATGCATTTTATTTTTCTGGAATAATTTATCTGGAATTTAGAGGCCATGATGCATGAATCAGATTATATCTGATTCCTCTTGGATGTTCACAGCAATAATTTGGATCTTCTTTTTCATGCTTCTTTAAGTGGCACACATTTAATCACAACATCTTTCATTGATATAGGCTGGATATTACTTAATTAAAGACATAAGGTGACTTCAATTCATATACTATTTGAATTTATCAGAAGTATTTATAAATTAGAAATCTGCTACCAAAGCTTATAAAACAAATCACAAACAGGAAACACATTAAACAGGAAGAGAGAAAGAGAAGAGTGACAGCCTTACTACTCCAGGGAAGGAGTTAATAAGTGTGATAAATTATCTTGGGAGTAGGACATAAATGGGAATAATGAACAGGCTAGATTGTAGGTCTATGCGCTGCTTCAGATTTTATTGCAGAAATGTGTTTTGGATTTGTTTCCAAAATGTGTTTTGCATCACTCTTCATATCTATATCTGAAGTAGCACCTGTCTGCACCTCTTTAAAAGACCAACCTTTTTTTCCCTCAGGATCATGTGGCAGTTGCAGAGGGCAGTGACAAGATCCTGCTGGGGGGGGGGAAGGCTGAGAGGTTTGAAGCACCTTTTCTGAATTCTTTCCAACATACTTCATATCCCTGAAAAAATTATACATGGAGGATACATATTTAGTGTCTAACATCAGTAAACAGTAGTAAAACAGGTATCCGGAAAATAATGGAGATATCAACATAATTTGATATCTTGAGGGAAATCAAGGTTTGCCAAAAGCAAAAAAACAAAAGAACAAAAGAAAGATTCAAATCACCACACAATCACAAAGCTCACTTGGTGACTTTTGACCAGTTTAGCAAGGATAAAAGAGAATGCTTTCTTAAGTACAACCTTGAATTCCTGGAACAATAGTGAATATAACTGTAATCAATTGAATTCTAGCATAGTATACTTTACCACTATTCTTTGTCAACTATGTTATTTTCTATAAAAAAAATGGAAGACCAGTTTTTATTCCCAATTTAAAGCTGGGTAAGACTATGAATCTCTAAATTTCCAGCTAACACGTTTATTGGCACATGTTGTGGAGTTTTTCCAAGGCAAGAAATTGTACACACTAAGAATGGCACTATTAAAAATGAAAATATACAGAAAACAGCATTGAAAAGGTGATGGAATGTTCTCTCCATCTTCAATTTATAGAACAGATGAGTCTTTATAGACGCACTCAAAAGTGGATAAGACCATTACAAAGATGAGACTGAACATCTGTTTATCAGAGATGCAAAGTAGAAAGAATAAAGTACAACCCATCATGATATGGGAAAAACAGAGTTAATCTGAATATATGAAAACAATACTTAAAGTTAAAATATGGCAATGGAACCAATCAATGATGAAAATTCATAAAAATGTTTTCTAGACAGTGGTGAGGTTTTTAAAAGGAAACTGACTAATGTTTTATCATCAGAAGTGGGCATTGTTATTATAAATGGAGTGAATCAGGACATGAGAGAGCATAGAAGCAATCATTTCTGGGTTTTGTTTTCTTCTGGTTTTTTTCAGATTTTTGAAAGCAGCCAAGCAACACATCATTGCTTGGACTTACATAATCATCCCATGTTGGCCATTATGAAATATTTTGCAGCTAATTTGTATTATTTAAAACATGCACAATCTGTTTTGAGAGGGATGACAAGGAAAGCCTGGCCACCAATGGTTTGTCATACATTTCGAAGTGTGAAAACTATTTCCAAGCTAAGGTGTTAGGTATAGACTGTTGAGGGATTGTGGATGAACAGCCTTCTGCTGCATAGTCTAAATTTTCTGTAAGCCTTAAAAGACTAGGCAATTCAGGTGGATCTGGACAGATTCCCTATTCTTATATCTTAAATCAAGAGTGGGAAGTTGTAAACAACAAACATATAGCGCTCATTGTTGTCTTAATTTCCAGAGAAGAATCTGTGCCCATCTATTTCAGCAAAAACAGATGGCGATGGAGTAATGGCTCTGATGGAATGGAATGATAAAATGGAATGAAAACAAAAGCTTAAGCAATTATAAGTGTAGGCTCCACAAGCCATTACCATAGTGTAGAATTTCACTCTATTTGTGTTTGTTATTCTTCCTTAGTCTCTTTGCACAACAAACAATTGTGTAATGTTGATATAACCATTCTCAAAAGCTTTCAAAATTCTCCATAAACTGTCTTCATAAGGAAATTTCATTATGTATCTTTATATTGTTTGGAACAGTTTTCATTAGAATCTGGTGTCAACTTCTGTATCTACAATAACTGTGGAAAATTGAAATGTTGGCATTTTTGATCTTATACCTGAACCTGCTCAAAAGGAATGAGAATAGTTTGGAACTATACTTCAGCAACCAAAATCTATGGAACACCAATACTCATTTCAGAACATAAAAGCTGCACAGATAAGAAATAATATATTTAGTAGTTACTAGTTGTGCATATGTCCACAAATATCCATGCCTTTATAAAATATTAAAAGATATAGACTACATAACCACTCCTTCACAGCCATGAGAGGCAGTTCCTGATATAAGAAGTCTCTCAAGTGTGGGAGCGTAGTTCCTATTTCACCATCTTAATTTCTAACACCATTATTCTAAAGACTATCATACTATGTATATTTTAAAACACATAGAGCCTCAGTGAGATAAATACCATAGACCTGTCACTGAGCACCTTTGTTCACATAATAGTGTACTGTTTGTAAAAGATGTATAAGTAGTCAGCGAAGATTCTCAGTCATCCAGGTAGAGTTGTCTGGAAATTGAATCAGGGCAGCTGGACTTCTTTTCTTGTTTCTTTTGCTGCTTATTCAAGTAGCTTCTTCAATCTGACCAAGTTGTTAGGTGGGGACACCATATATGTCTTGCATTTCTTCATTTCTCAGTTGGATTTAGGAGCTGGAACATTTACATCTCAGCAACTCTCTGCCTATTCACCTAATGAGCCTATCCTGATTAGCTGAGAAATGAAACGTCCCTGGAAGACTTTTATGCGCTTTTATAAGGTAACAGCAGTAGCAAGAGAATTATTGTGCTATAACGTTTTTAGCCAAGCTAATCGTAGACAAAGCTCAATCCTCAAGAAGTCATTCTTGGCCATACAGATAGTCCTTGATGTACAACAGTTCATTTAGTGACTGTTCAACCTTAGAACGGCACTGAAAAAAAAGTGACTTATGACTGTTTTTCACACTTTACAACATCCCCATGGTCATGTGAACAAAATTAGGATGCTTGGCAACTGACAATTGCAGTGTGCCAGGATCATGTGATCTTCTGACAACTAAAGCCAATGGGGAAGCCAGATTCACTTAACAACCATGTTCTTAACAACTGCCATGATTCACTTAACAAATGGAGCAAGAAAGGCTTTAAAATGTGGCAGAATTCAATTAACAAATATCTCACTTAGCAACAGAAATTTTGGGCTCAATTGTGGTTGTAAGTCAAAGATTATCTGTATGGCCCTAAATATAATTTACGAAGCTAAGTTTAATTTTTGAAATTCTATTTTCACATTACGTTAAGCCATGCTTTGTTTAATCATGGTTTGGGGTTTTTTTATATGTCAAGTAAGCTAGCTGGCAATCCATCAAACCATAAAACAAAATTGACCAGAAAATCACCTACAAAAAATTATCCCTACTTCATGTAAAATTAGAGAAAATGACAGTTCGCACATATATTACTTTCCTGTATTAGTTCCTTTACTCAAGTCCTTTGGAATGAGACACAAATGAATTGTTTCATTTTCTGTCTTTGAATACATAAAAAGATTCAGGTATCCCCTGATTTGCACAGAATAAATGCCCTTGCTTAACTATTGCCATGGCACATCAACAGCAATTTCAAAATGTGCTGACTTTCTTGGCCTTTCTGACTGGTCAATGAAAAGCACTTAGTAGGGTTGCTCAGGCATTCCTGGAGTAGTTTAGACATTCATAGTGCAGACCGCTGTTATTCAGACTGTTATAATTCCATTGCAGCTAAGTCATTAGATCACCAGTCTCAACCGAATGTGATATTACGGAATAAACCCTTACAGTACACTCTCCGAGTCTCGTCATACTTTTTGTTCTTACCGATTAAACAGACCGAGACGTCCCTAAATATTGAACAGGTGACTGTTCAAAGAAATTCCTCTGTCAAATGTAAGAACGTGCCACCGAGTGTATTTGTGGGTTTATTGTCCACATTTACACTTGTGTACTTTTCCCTCCCTCAGGTAAAGAGGAACAAATAAAGTTTTCTTTGAGCATGAAAAAAAATCAGAATTCTATTCACATGACGTCTAATAGAAAACTGTGTTTTGAGAAAATCTGAGTTCAGTAGTTCTTGAACTGCAACTATATTTAAAACAGGTTTTTGTGGGAACTATAAAAAGTTTAAGATCTAAAGAAGCAGGTTCAAAAATGCACATTCAGGAAGAATTTGCTATCTGCATTTTTGTCCTAATTTGTATTCATAAACACATACACTACACACAATTACACACATCCAATCACACACACAGGGAGAGAGAGAAAGAGCACTGTACAATCAGGAAACTAAAAGCCACTCTGATAGTTTTCTTCATATAAATGATTTTTATGGAGGTGCATTGAATAACAGTTGTCTGGAATGGAATAAGCCTCCATATCCTACCAAATAGTTAATTTAGGTGATAAATTACTGTTTATAAAAATATTATTAATTTGTACTATGTCATACTGATGCTTGTGGAATTTTTATGTCTCATTTGGCAAAGAAATAACTAGTTATTGGAACTGTGCAAGAACATAAATCATTGGGCTTAACACTGGGTTGAACCTGTCAGTACAGAAGTTGGTTTTATCCTTCATTTCCTGTTAATCAGAGTGATAACACTTAATTTTCAAAATGATCATTTCATATTGCTCCTCTCAGATAAACCTTGCCAAGATATACTGGGATTAGAACTCAAAGAGTTTTCAGCCAACATGGAGTCCAGATGGGACAGATTTACAGCTCCCAGAATTCCCAGCCATTATAGTCAGATCTAATATATCTGCAGGATATCAAATTGGGCCAGGCTGTTTCAGCAGTCAGAACAGATAGAATAAATTCTGCTGAGAGCTGAAAGCACTTTTTTTTCTTTCCCAAATAAGTAACAAAAATTAAAAGACAATGTGACATAATGTCGCTTTACATGAGACTGCTGTCAGTGAAGAAATTAGAACTTTAAAGAGATTGGATATTTCAGTAATCTAAAACGTACCTCCAAATCAACCATGAAGTGCTTATAGGAAAGAAAGATAAGAATTTTGGAATAGCCTACACAATCCCCAGGTTTGAATATTATTGATAATCTGAGGAAAGATCTTAAACAAGCACTGCATACAGAGACATAGAAGAACATTTCTGCGCTAGAAAATTTATTGCAAGGTAAAAATATCTATGCAAGAATAGAAAAGTCTCTTAGCTGGCTATAGGACATATTTAGCAGCTGAATTTCTGCCAAAAAAGTTATTAAAAAGTATTAACCAGAAGGGTAGCCAAACGTCTGCACCTTCCATATTTACTGTTTTCTTATTTTAAATCTGTGAACAACTGCTGACAAATTATAAGTATATAAAGTATGCTTTCAAATTTACAGAAAGTCATCAAATTTAACTTTATACCTTCTAAAGGATTATTAGCTTCTGTTCTCTTAGGAATTCATTAACACCATTTCACTGGGAGGGATTATATTTTTGGATATTTTTGTATGTTTTGTCACATCCTAATGTTGGACTAGGCTGGTCTTGGACCAATCATCTTAAGATCCTTACTCCTCTCCTCTCCTCTCCTCTTCAGAAAATCACTTTGATATGTCAAAGTGAAACCCTAGATTGTAGAGCAAAGTTGAACACTATGGTATCTCTGTGGAACTGCTACAATGTTTGCAAAATTTACAGAGTTTGGCCCATGGCAATTTTAAGAGCTGTAGTATCTATGTTTTTTATTGCCTGAATTATTTCTTTGTTGTCGTGCCAACAGCTCAGCTTCTGAAATAATGATAGGTGGTACCAATAAAGGAGAACATTTTTAGCTCAGGATTGAAATGAGGGGTCCTTGATGCTCTCTGAGACAAGCAATATGGGTTAATGAAATGTCTGCAAGAAAACAACCAAGCTCTAAGAGGACCAAGTTCCCATTAATGATAGTAGGACTTAAACAAGCACAATTGGGGTAGTGCTGCAATAGTTAATGAAACAGATGAAAAGAGATGTTGGCATAATTATAAATTGAGCCTGAGATAGATGCTTATGATAGATTAAGACAATCAAAAAGAGAGAATCTGCTCATTGGTGGATTTTATTCACTTGTTAACTATGTTATGTATGTATATATGTGTCATCATTATACATAAAACTAAACATCATCTTTATTTGGAATACCAGAACTGGTCTCATACATGTATATAGTATATATGTTATGTATTGTAAGATGTATCAACTATTTTTATTGTTGATTTTCCTTAATCTTCCCAATTTTTTCTTTTTCCTTTCCCTCTTCAATTTTAACACTTCGATAGAATTAGATAATATTTGCTGCCTCACCCTGATGGCAGTGAAGACATTTTGGTTATTTTACAGCCAATAGTCTGGTCTGCTAGGAGTGTTTCCTTGAGATTCCTTTATGAGGGGCTGAATGCAATAGTAGATTTGTAGAGGAAAAACTGCATCTAGATATCTATTATGATATTAAACATCTGTGAAGATTTTTAAATGGCAATTCTATGTGAGTTACTCCAAAAAAATCAGAGCAATGTGTCTTACATCATCCCTAAAAAGTTCCTGTTTTAACAACACAAAGATATCTGAATTCATGGATGAGGAGAGTATATGCTTAGAAAATTTTATAATTCTAAATCAGTAGAGAAAGAGACTATTGCATTATGAATCACACAAATGGCTCCTTACTTATTCTTTGGTATTTTTTTAAATTAGGGTCTTAATTAATGAATGAATTGAATTGAATTGAATAATTCAGTCATTTTTACTAACAACTAGTCTTCTTTTCTGACATATTATAAGATCACTCCACAATAAAACTGGCTCACTAGTTAATTTCTAACGGGGCCAGAAACACCTCTGTAATGCCAATTTTAAAAACACTGCTCTTTGCTGATAAGGCAGCTAATAGCAGCTTGTATTTCTATTGGTATATTATATCATCAGGTCCACATAACTCTAATACTGGGAAAAAGAATAGGCAGTGAAATACTTAGGAACTCAAGTCATTATTTTTTTTTGAAGTGTCATAGAAGGTACTTGATAATCCATCTGTGTAATCTGATTTTTTGAGATTCCAGGAAAAATCTCAGTGAGATTTCTTCTCACTTCTTCTCAGTAAAAGAGTTTTTTAAACTACATGTTGTTCTCCTCCCCTCCCCAACTTTTTAACTGTTTGCATCTCTAGAGATATCTATTCTTCTCTCTCCTGTGTGATCTCTGCAGTATTAGACTGTGACATTTCAATTTATTTGGTATATTTTCCATATAGCTTTATCATCCCTAGATAGTTCTCAGTTTATTAATTAATTTCTGCCTTTATTGCTGATTTCCTAAAAGGGCAAAAAAGGTAATACAAATGTTGGGTTTCATATTTAGGGTCCATGAGGTCACAGTCTATCCTACCTTTTTTCTTTTATATCTTGATAGCCTGTTATTGAGATGACTTCCACAGCCACAAAATACTTTAATTCTGACTTCAACTTTTTCATGGCTAAGTGTTTTTCAGAATTTGGCAGATAGGTTATAAAATTGGTTACCTAGCATTCAATAGTCAACATCCAATGTTATCATATTAAAGAAGGATTTTATTTAAATTCAGGTGTTGTGAAAGATGTTGATCACTACCTAGATAATGTCTTAAAGTCTAGTCCTTAATTAACTAGTTAATTAAGTAGACTTTCAAAGAGTTATTGTTAATAGATATTAACTGTCTGAATTTTATGGGCTCTTTTGCTAGTATATTATTTATAAGCATCTGAAGTTAAAGAGATTGCAAATTCGTTGGAGTTATAAATTGTTATGCTTTTGCATGTATAAAAAGATTTTTAATTACTCATTTTTCACATTCTGATGTTTTAATTATTCATTGCTTTATTTGTTTCCTAACTTATTCAAAGGCATGCTCTTATGGTTGCTGTTACTATTATGATTATATACTTTATTTATTGCTATTATTGCTGTTATTATTTTATCTTGGTTATCATGCTCATCTATGTCTGTTTATTTTTAACATTTTATATAGTGTATCTTAAACAGAATAGTTGATATGGGGTGGTTTAGAAGTATAATATATAAACACAATGTACTTATACTTAGATATTAAGGGCTGTGGTGACTCAGTGATTAAAGACATTGAGCTTGTCAGCTGGAAAGCTGACAGTCCAGGTTGAAGACCCAAGTGCTGTGCGAAGGGGTGAGCTTCTGTTACTTGCTCCAGCTCCTGCCCATTTAGCAATTCGAAAACATGCAGATACAAGTAATAAATAGCTACCACTTTGGTGGGAAGTTAACAGCATTCTGTGCTCCTCAGTGTATAGTCATTCTGGCCACTTGACCATGGAAATATCTTCAGACAATACTGGCTCCCTCAGCTAAGAAACAGAGACAAGCACTAGAGTCAGAAATGACTGGATAGGCCGCAGTGTTTTTCAACCTTGACAATTTTAAGGCATGTGGACTTCAACTCCCAGAATTCCACAGCCAGCATTGCTGGCTGTGGAATTCTGGGAGTTGAAGTCCACATGCCTTAAAATTGTCAAGGTTGAGAAACACTGGGATAGGGAAAACCTTTACCTTTGCCTTTTACTTAGATATTACTCTTTATTTTTCAACAAATAAGTTATAATTAACCTAAAAGGAAATAAGAGTGATTCAGCGTTGAAAATAAGAAGACTCAGAGATTCTTTTGATTAATTATTTCATATACAGATTGCAGTATATTATTTTCAAAACACAGTATTTGTTAAAGACAGGGCCTTGTATTAGGCAAAAGAGAGAAACATGCCAAATGGTAAAAAAGCAACGAGTCTGCAAAGAAGTGTGCAACTAGTAAGTATGTAAGTAAACTTGATGCTTTCAGGTACAGTAGATCAGGGGTCTTCAAACTCGGCCCTTTTATGACTCATGGACTTCAACTCCCAGAATTCCTCAGCCAGCGTGCCTGACTGAAGAATTCTGGGAGTTGAAGTCCATGAGTCATAAAAGGGCCGAGTTTGAAGAGCCCTGCAGTAGATGGTCCTGTAAGATTTATTCTGTAAGAATTATCTCTCAGGCAGGACAAATAAAAAATAAAAAAATTGGCCACAGCCACATGTCACACCATAAAAAAGGTAGAATTTGATCACATGATTATGCCCACAGTCTCTTTTGTTGAGTCCCTCCCTGTCTAAGTAAGCAAACTACTTAGACAGGCAGGTATCTTGTACTGACCTGCATTGAAGGAGTTGGAATTATTATTTTTCATCATCATCATCATCATCATGATCATCATCATCATCATCATGATCATCATCATCATCATCCTCACAATTTAGTAGCAATGTCATTTTGCAAATAATTATTTGTAAATACAAAATGTGGCTGTTCGTTCCAAAATATGTACGATTTTATAAAACAATATTGAATAGTAATAACTTCCTTTGCCTATGTAGCCATAGTACCTACACTTGTGTTACCAGTGCCCTGTAAATGTCAAAATCTTGGAGTTAAATGTTATCTGGATCACTTAGCTTATAAGCACCGCTATGCTGGAAGAATTTTCTTTCAATTGCATAGTTGGATTGAGAGATGAATCTTTTTATAAAAGGCAGGCATTTGGCTCAATTACTTGTATATAAAAACATTACATAAAGGATTTTTAAAGAAATATTGCTTTCTGGAATGGACAAATCAATCTGCGCAGTATTCTGACAGTGAATGACTTATTGGCTCAGGATCCATTTGATTGCTGCTTCCATTTGAACATATAATCAAAGCCCATTGTGATATGTAAACATGGTATCTTAAAAAAGAAGCCAAGAGTACTTATTCAGTCATATTTCCTGCTTTGAAATCTAAAGCCAAAGAAGATATCTTACTAGGATGGTAACAAAGAAGAATTACTTGTTCTTTCCAAATCTCTGCTTTTTTTCTCTTGGTGCTTTTTGAGATTATTTTGCTAAAGTTTTAAAGAAATTGTTTGCTGAGATTCTTATTCTTAAGTGTTACTGCAAAAAATGTGAGTGCATAATATCTCTTTAATGCACATGAATATAAAAGATAACTTTCAGTTTATAGATGTGCCATTTCACACATGAACTAATATCTGTTTTAACCATTATATAATTTCATTTTTTCTATTATACCTTTAACCCAGGCATCTGCAAACATCATCCATCTCCAGATGGACTAATTCAATAACAGAGATGACAGATTCCCTGAAAATTAGAAAACAAATGCCTCAAACCTCACAAGATTATCACACTTTCTGAGATTTAGTCCATATAAGCTTGAAATCTCACATAGTCTCCCAGACGAATGCTGAAACTTCATGTGATTCTGACATTGTTGCTCTGAACAAAATAACTATTGTAGTCATTTTGTATAATTACGAGAACTATTGGGAATACAAAATAATGTGATTTATGAGACAGAATTGATTTGAATATAGGCTTCAAGCTACAAATGATTCTGTATATTCTGGGAATATATAGCTTTATAATCACACTTGTTTTGCAATTTTATTCAAGAATGAAGTTCAGTCTTGGAAATTTATTATACTATGGTGGATTATGTTCTTTATTACCTTACAGTAGGCAGGTAAGCAATAATTTAGAGGGTATCTGTTCTCACATATCTATGAAAATGGAAGTACCCATTGGAATATATAGCAGATGTTTGAGATCTTTTAATGAGTGAATGAGATTATGCATAGCTTATCTGCATATATTATCAAAATGATGGAACAAATGTTAGCTTCAAAAGTTCATCATAACAATTTTGGAAAACTATTCCAAGATACTTTACAAATGAGAAATTCACTTTCCAGCATTTAGTACATTCTGTCTCCCTGTTAAGCTTGTAAATCACTAGTCTATAAACAGAAATGTGTCTTGATTAACACAATTCTATGAATGTTTTATGATCTTCTGAATGTGAAGAGCACTTCAAAATAGAAATTATAAACATTATTAAAGTACAAATTACAAGTAAGTGTTCCCAAGATTAAAATTATATTAATTCCACTAGAATCAACATAGATAAAATCATCATGTTGCTAGCAGTAAGGCTTGAAATTATTACAATACCACTGGTTAAAATTTGTATTTAACTGAATCTATTTTATTTTATAACGCCAAAAGAAACTTGAAAATATTACCTCATCCTATTAAAAATCTAACCTGAATCCATGAAACTTCAATTCCTTAGTACCAATTTCTAAGTGACTTGTAGAACATGCAAATCACGCTTTAATATATTGAATATTTTTCAAAGTGAAAAGAATTGTAATAGCTACTTTATTGCTTTATTTGGGATCAAGAGAACAGTGACATTATTAGAGAAAAGAGAGGGTGTCAAGAAAATGGTCCCTCATTGGTGCTATGATTTCAAAGATGGTATTAGATTGGATGTATTTCTGTAAAACTAATATAGTTGTGTGAAGGTAAAAGCTGGAGGCAAGATTGCTTGTGCTGTGTGCCATTCTTCATTAACCTCAGCTAACTACGTAGAAAGATAGTCAAAAAACAAAGCAGGATGACAACTATCTGGCAAGTATTTGGAGAAACCGGTCTTCTGCCCCTTTCATCTCTTGGAATACTTACAATGAGGAAGCACATAAAATCAACAATATTAACATGAAAGTACTTTTACTGTTCAAATTCTTCTATTGAAATAAAAGTCATAATAGCCTACATGTCAGAGCATGCAAAGCCTTATTGCGCTAAGGTAACCCAGGAGTAAATACAATAAACAGTGGTCTATATTGAATGGTGGTTTATATTACACTATCTACAATATACACTAGGAACAAAATACATATACGTGGTAATATAGCAAACTCCAATATATAGCAGTTACAGCAGAGAGAGAGAGTGACACTCCAGCAAAAGCCTTCCCTTTTATATTCAGGCTCTTAAAGAGATACAGACTCCTGCTGAGTCATTCCTATCATTGCATCATCCACCTTATGTTACATTACATCATTACATAAGCTGTTTAGCTATTAAATTATTACCTTGACAGTACATATATTCTTATAGTGATAGCAAATGAGTTGTGTTGTTTTTATAAAAGAAAACATCAGATTCAGAATTTCATATCAATCAGAATAGAGTTGGAAGGGACTTGGAGGTCTTCTAGTTCAACCCCCTACTCAAGCAGGAGACCCTATACCATTTCAGATATGTGTCTGTCCAGTTTTTTCTTAAAAACCTTCAATGATGAAGCATCCATAACTTCTGATTGCAAGCTGTTCCATAGGTTAATTGTCCTCACTGTTAGGAAGTTTCTCCTTAATTCCAGGTTGCTTCTCTCCTTGATTAGTTTCCATCCATTGTTTCTTGTCCTGCCCTCTGATGCTTCAGAAAATAAGCTGACAACTTGTCAAATACTGGAATACTGCTATTATGTCCCCCCTAGTCTTTCTTTTCTCTAGACTAGCCAAACCCAAATCCTGCAACCGTTCTTCATATGTTTTAGTCTCCAGGCCTTTAATCATCTTAGTTGCTCTTCTTTGCACTTTTTCTAAAGTTTCAACATCTTTTTTGTAATGTGGTGTGGATGCAGTATTCAACGGTACTAATACTTCACATGATCTGATTCTATGCCTCTGTTTATACAATCAAGGTTTGTATTAGCTTTTTTGACTGCCGCTTCACACTGCTGGCTCATATTTAACTGATTGTCCACTAGGACTCCAAGGTCCCTCTCACAGTTACTGTTTTTGAGCCAGATTTTGCCTAATCTGTACTTGTATTTTTCGTTTTTCCTGCCTAAATATAAAACCTTGCTTTTATCCACATTAAATTTCATGTTGTTGGATAGGGCCCATTGTTCAAGTCTGTCAAGATGTTTTTGGATCCTGAGCTTGTCTTCTTGGGTGTTGGCTATTCCTGCCAGCTTAGTGTCCTCTGCAAATTTGATGAGTTCTTCTTCTATTCTCTCATCTAAGTCATTTATGAACATATTGAAGAGTACTAGGCCTAAGACAGAACCATGTGGTATCCCACTGCTTACGATGTAGATGTAGTACCTCGATGTAGATGTAGTACCATTAGGTACAACTCATTGAGTATGGTTTGTCATCTAGTGGTGATGTTGTCTATCTCACATTTTTCTAGCTTACAAGAAGTAGGTTGTGGTCTACTTTGTCAAATGCCTTGCTGAAGTTTAAGTATACTATTTCAACAACATTTCACTAGTCTACAAATTAGTCACTTTGTCAAACAATGAAATAAGATTGGGTTAGCATGATCTGTTTTTAACCAACTCATTTGTTTGTTAAACATTTAACAAACTCATTGGTTTTTAGTTATAACTTTATTTGTTTCTAGAAGTTCACAGATCCGTTTTTTGATTATCTTTTCCAGTATTTTCCCAGATATTGATGTTAGGCTGATTGGTCTATAGTCTCCTGGGTCTGGGTTTTTTTCCTTTTTTTTTTTTTTTTGAAGATGGGAAGCACATCATCTCTTTTCCAATCCTCAGGTAATTCCCCGGTGTCCTAGGATGTTTTAAAGATACGGTACAATGGTTCTGAGATAATATCTGTCAGCTCCTTCAGAACTCTGGGATCCATCAGGTCCCGGTGATTTATATTCATCAAGATCAGATAGGTGTTCTTGCTTATTTTAATTTTATTTCTAGTCTGTCTTTTACAATTATGTTTTTGGTAGGTTGGGCTATAGTTTCTTTTTGCGTGAAGACTAATGCAAAGAATGCAGCTCTGCTTTCTCTCTGTTACTTCCTTGCCATCTTCTCTCTTAAGTGAACCTACTGTTTCCTTGACTTTTTTCTTGTTATTTATATGTTGAAAGAAACTTTTTTATATTATCTTTGACTCTTGTTGCAACTTTTTGTTCATTCTGAGCCTTTGATTTTCTGACTTCAGCTTTGCAGATTCGGGATATCTGCTGATACTTTGTTTTAGTTATGTGTCCTTCTTTCCATTTTTTTGTATTTGTCCTTTTTATTTTTCAGTTTATCAGAGAGATCTTTGTGCAAACATGCTGTTTCTTCTTGGATTTCTTGTTTTTCATTTTCAGTGGTAATGTGTTGAACTGGGCTTTTGTGATTATATTTTTTCAGTGTTTCCCCTTTAGGATTTTCAGCCATGGAATTTTTCTTAGGCTCTCTCTGAATTTATTAAAATCAGCTCAGTTTAAGACACTGTCTGGATTATCTTCTATTGTTTGTGTTTGCATTGTATTGAATTCCAATATGATGTGGTCACTCTTGCCCAAAGTTCCAGCAACTTCAACTCCCTCTATCATTTATTCTCTATTAGTAAGAATCAGATCTAGTGTAGCTTTTCCTCTAGTTCCCTCATCTAGTCCCCCAGTTGATATCAAGGTAGTTAAGGTCTCCCATTACTAGTGTGGTATATTTCCTACATGCATTTGTTAATTGTTTAGCAAAAGGTTCATCTATTTCTTCTGCTTGGTTAGGTGGCTTGTAGTATATGCTTATAGCAATGTCATTCTTTTTTCCTTTTATATTGACCCATATGGATTCTAGGAGATTTTCATCCTTGGTTTTGTGGATTTCTGTAGAGATATAGTGATCTTTTATATATAATGCAACTCCACCTCCTGTTTTGTTAGGTTTGTTTCTTTTGAATAGTCTGTATCCTTCCATCAGTACATTCCAGTCATGAGTTTTATCCCACCATGTTTCAGAAATGGCAACTGTATCATATGTACTAGTATTTCAAATTCACTGTGTTTGTTGCCTAAACTTTGAGCATTCATGTATAGGCATTTGATCCTTTATGGGTTTTGGATATGTTTCTTATATTTCCTACTTTGCAAATAACAAAATAACAAATAACAAAATACTGCAATATACAGTAAGAGGAATTGTTGTTAAACAAAAAGAAAGATAGGAAGGAAAATGATGTTTTTTCTTTGTAGAAAATAGATTAAGAATTTTTTTATTTAATTACTTTTCTTTAATTACTGTTGGTTATACCATTGGTCTTAGCTCAAAGTGAGGTAGTTAGGAAAGAAAGTACAGAGCATGCTGGAAGGCTACAGGAACTTTGAAAAGTCACTAAACAAGAGTTCATTCCACAAGGACTACCTATAATTTATCAATCTCCTATTTTTCGGCATCAGTAGTTGGAGTGTAAACTTAGATAACTGTCATATTAAAAGGTTGTCCATGAACTGTGCAGTCTAATTGATACCATTCAGTCTTTGACTGCATTGTAACCAAATACTGTCCTTGCTATATTCTTCACAGCCATAGAAACAATGCTATTTATTTGTTGTTTTGCATGTCTTGAGTAATAAACAGTGGGATTCCATGAATGAAAATGTCCAATCCTGGTCTGTCTCAATCCACTAATGTCTAAAATGTCAATTTGTAGTCATTTTAGTTCATCTTTCACTGTACTGAGTTTTTCTATGTTTAAGCTACTTACATTCCATGTTCCCATTGTAAGACCTTCTAATTTTCTTTTCCTGTGTGGCAACTTCATCAACAAGATGACCCAAGGTTTTAATGTAGCTCATCATAAGCACCATTTATATATTGAAATATTACCAATGCTTTCCCAGCAGCAAATTAAATGCCAACCTACTTGAGCAATCCATCATCCATCTTCTGTTGTCAATTACTTTATATTATTTATTCACAAGTTACTTCTTTAATATATATATATATATATATACAACAAGTTCCACCAGATATTATAAACTTTTGTTCTTTCATATTCTAAATAAATATAAGATAAAATAAAATAACCCTCCCAGGTGGTTTCAGTACATCTAGAAGTTTTTGAAAATTTTAAAAAGTAAAATGCTTTCACAATTCCACTTTAACGTTATGCAAATTTCAAACACCTTCAATTTTCAGACTTTTGCTTTAACCTAGTGTTCCTCTCTGCAGCAGTAAGCTTATTGACTACAGCTCCCACAAACATTAAAAAAGTATTATTATGGTTGGCCACACAGTCAGACAGATGTTTGGACTGGATTTGGCATTTTTATCCACTTCTTGAGTCCTTTCCAAGGACCTGGGATAGGCAGATATTGTTGTTGTTATTATACCATCAGCACATGATGTCATCCTTTTTGTTTTACTGCTATAGCAATATAAAAAAAATGAAAGGAAAAAGATGGGGAAGGAAGGAGGTTGGTCCTCCGTCAGGGCATTGGAGAGAATGCCAGTTATGCAGGCAATTGACAAGTATATGTTCTGCCACTTGCTGATTTCTACAAAGGATCTGTCTTTAAAACTGTCAAAGAGCCTCTTCTGGCAATGCAGAAAATAGAGAAGACCTGTCAATAATGTTTTCATATGGACATTTCACTTTCTGTGCTTTCTGAAGAGGATCTATACTGTAATAAGGTTCTTTCTCATCCATTCATGTACTGTAAATGCCTGATGTCTTCCACTTAGACAGGCACCTTATCTTAACCAAGTAACTCCACAAGAAGTCATCATTCTAGTTTGCTGACAGCTCTTCAGGAATATCTGAAAAAGAAATCCCAAGGCAGCGGTGGTACTCAAGATTACAATGGAGGTGATGGACTGTTGACATCTCCTAGGGTACTGTCAATCAAGAAATTCTTAGATGAAGCCAGACAAGTGACAACACTATAATTCCATAGGATTTATTTAAAAAAAAGAAATAATAGACTTTGTCTTTGGGTAACCTCTGGCTTCTGCAAACTGGCTAATAACATAGAATTTGTTAGTTTGAATATAACAAGAGTTGTTACAAATTGAACTTTAATTGGACTGTCATTGGTGGTCTTCTGAAATTGGAAGATGTATCTGAACTGAAGTTGGCAGAAGTATGTGAAGTGAACTCTTCAGAGAAAATATTTTCAATTGTAATCAAATATTTCTTTTGAAAATAGCCACAAGATTTAAGAATATAAAAATTTCTATTCTATTTCAAAATCATGTGACTTCTTATGAAGAATTCCATTCTAGGTTGTGTTCATATTTGTAGGTTATATCCTCAAAGGACAGGGAAGTCTGTGTGATGAAGCATTGTTTCACAGACTCCAGTGACTGACAACCATGAGAAAGAATAACAAGAAAAATCTACATCTATTTCTGTCTTATCTTGATGTCATCTATTTGTCATTCTTGGTATAGCCAAGAATCCTACTTATGCAATGTATTTCCAGACTATTGAGGCACTATAGTGTAAGAAGACATGGAATACATCATTTGATTTTAAAGGATCATTGCACAATGAATGAAATCATTTGATCTTTTATAAACATTATTTCTTATTATTTGAGTTTAATATATTAAAGCTAAATAAATTGTTGTTGTTGTAATGAGCCTTACACATCAGTTAACACAAAAAAGAATAAGACAGTTAAAGCATCTATTTTGACTCGGGGATGAATTTAGCAGTCACTCCAGAATTTTTCAACATTTCATTTATTGGATCCAAGCTTTACCATAGCCAAATCAGTATTTTTCTTGCATTTTAACTGTTTTTCATTCTTTCATGTTTATAAATAAAAAAATACTTGCAATTTTTGATTGTTTTTTTAATCATATTTATATTGTTTGACTTATTGTTCTCTGTGCCACATCATTAATTGTATTTTTAAATTTATTATATTTTTCATCTGATACAATTGATCTCAATAGCTCACAGTAATAACATATATGAAAACATTTCCATGGTATAAAAATTATATATTTATAAAATTATAAAACTAAGAACCATAGTACTTTAATCCACCCCAGAGATCATAGCTCTTCAGGAACAAGTCTGTTTTCAGTAATTTGCAGAAGACACCAACTTCAGTTCAGTTAAAAATATTTCTTCTTTTACCTCACTGTCCATAATGCCTACATTGTTGTATACTGATGGCAAGTGAACTCAATGTCTTGGATCTCGAAAAACATGTTCCCAATGTCAGCATCCAAGCTGCTACTTTTGCTCTTCTGTTAAACTTAGAAAAGACTGCATGTTCTTAGCTGTAGCTTTGGCTTTATCTTGCTACATCCTTTTTACACCTAGTACTGTTTTTAGTACTTTATTTTACAATTTTACTGTTTTATTGTTGATTTATTGTATTTTATGGTACATTACATGTTATTTATTTACATGCTTACTTACATTTGTCCTACACACTAATATCATAACATCTCATGGTTTTACAAACAGTCATACCTACGTTAGTTAGGCATATAGCACTGAAGGAAAGAGAAGGATAAAAAAGAACTTAAAAACTAACTTGGACAGCAACAAATAGTGAGAAAAGTATTATGGAAATACATAGATTTTTTTTATATAATCTGTTCAGCTTTACCAAATCCATTTTGAAATGGGAATAATTACAGCAGTATATCATAGCCCTGATTATACTATTTGCACATGAATCTCCCTACATAATGAGTAAAAGTAATCCAAATGTATAATATT
The DNA here is from genome assembly GCF_001527695.2 of Protobothrops mucrosquamatus. Lineage (NCBI taxonomy): Eukaryota > Metazoa > Chordata > Lepidosauria > Squamata > Viperidae > Protobothrops > Protobothrops mucrosquamatus. The sequence continues at coordinate 902,665 of NW_015386920.1, read as the reverse complement.
CATCCATTTGTTTTATATAATCATCACAAATGAAGATTTCTATTTCAGTCAGTGTATTTTGTCCTTTATCATCTATGGACACTTTTGTTCAGAAATTACCAGAAAAAGCATGAACATCAATCAATTGTACAAATAATAAACATTTTAGATTTAACTTATAAAATTGTTTTGAACAGTATACTGGAATCAGTCCACAAAATTTGTCCCCACAAAAATAAACCAGACATGAGATTTTATGGAATATTTTATTCTCCCAAATTTTTATGTCTGTGTTACAATAAATAGTGCAGAATGTCTCATGATACCAAATCATGATGTTACTATTAATGTATCACCACATAGATATAAATTACTCAGAGACCGCAGTTTCAAATTATTAGGATAAAGCTACAGAAAATGGGACAAGAATTAATACCATACATAATTCTTTTCAGCATTAAAAATGTGCAGAGCATTCATGCTACAGTATGAACAAACATTATGCTGGTAGTTGTGAATGTTGGAAGCATACAGATAATTCATCCTCTTGGAAAATTTATATCAGGCTAGCACAATTAATGTTGATTAGCATCCACAGTAATTTACCAGAAATTAAGTCATTTCATAAAAAAATATAAAAAGCTTGATGATGATCAAAGCCCAAATGACATATCTCTTTAACTGCCTCTTTGCCTAGTAGACTTGCAGGCAGTGATAGTAGCAGTTTGATATGTGTGGGATCTGCAATCTAATATTTTAATTATGTTATAGTATATTTATCTCTCTCTCTTTTTCCCTCAATATAACTCAAAATTCTATATGTAGAACTATTGAAATTTTTAGAGTTGAGATTCAGCAAATTTTGTTTACTTAACCATGATCATTTTTATTGCTTATTTCTACCATTTGATAAGGTGGAGGAAACTATAAAGACATTATGATTCTTCTACTGTTAATGCTGTGATGACATTTTACATTTGGTCATCTGGAGATTATGAGCCCAGGGAACTTTAAAAAAAACACCTCAATTCATAAAAAAATTCAAATGTTACTATGCATATGTTCTAGAACAGGGGTTACTATGCATATGTTCAAACTGTCGGCCCACGGGCCGGTTTCATCATACTGGAGCCGCACCCACCCCATTGCCAGCAATGGCAAAAAAGCTCCGATACATTGCGCGACATCTCGTGACGTTGCGAGTTTGACATGTCTGTTCTAGAGCACATCCTTGACTTGCTTGCACTCATTATAGCAATTATACTTTTCAATTATTCATACCAATTTTATATTGTTATGCAAGTGTTATACTTGAAGACATCCAGGATTCAAATTCTGTAAATTTGATATTACAGCAAATGCATGTAAATTATGGAGCTAAGTTTTCCATTGTAATCCTTCCCACATAAATTAATTTTAGTTGTATTGTTACAACTGTGGGTTAACTAACTGTAGCATATTTGTGACTAACAAATCATTATGCTACATTTATTGTTATCTAAAAGATATGGAAGAAAAGTGTTCAAACATATAAGGTTAAATAATAACAGATTTCCATTTATAGATGTAAATAAATAATTGTCTGTTTCCATAGTAGAAGCTCTGTAAGCCTGGAACAGTAAACCAACAAATTATATTATGGTCATAAGGAAAATTATTATTATTGCAATACCAGGGTGTATTCATTTATCAGATATCTAACTAGTCACACAATTTTGCCATCATTGTATCCTATGTACATCGGTGACCATGTCATTTTGGTAGCAGATCACTGCTCTGTACTTGTTACTATGATCTGAATTGGGAAGAACTGGATTATTAATCATAGAGCATTTATTAAAATGGCTTGTGCTTTTACTACAGTTATAGTAGGATAGACACGGTAAGAGCTTTAATTCCGTATGATCTATCATGCTGTTGTATACATGCTGAGAGCTGTAGAAAGATCGTCTGATGTTACTTAATAATTGATGGTCAACTTTTTCCTGAATGTGAAATGTAACTAGAGCATCATTAGCTATCAGTTTTAGCTATCTGGTTTGATAATGAAATTACTGAAGATAAATGAACAAAAATGTGCAAACACTGTTTTCCAAACATTTTTTCCTGAGAAATATCATTCCTATCACTTTTTAATACTTTAATTACTTTAATTATCTGCTATGACTGATAATAATAATAAAGCCAATATTAATAAAAGCAATTAAGAAAGATAGTGACCCATGTTTGCAGAAGGCGCTTTTGAACTTATTCTGAATCCAGTATTATGTTTCCTTCAATTGGAGTAGGACTGCTAAAATAGGAAAAGGAATTTATAATATAAATACAGCTATAATGTAATTTTATGTATATTTTTATATAATGTATACTTTTATATAATGTATAATGCATAATGTATAATTTTATGTACATTTTTTTATTGCATATCATCATCCCCATCCCAGAAACACATCAAGAAAGTGAGAATTATGTGAGAATTTTATTCAGGTGAAGCTTTGTCTTACAGGATGTATCTATATATAAGCGTATGTCTGTAAGTGTGTAGTGTATAACTTATGCATGTATGTGTTGTGGCACACACTGATTTTTATGTAATAAACAGTTTTACATGCATGTTGTCTTCACTGCACTGTCTAGGCAAAAGTGCAAAATACAAAATACATTTAGGAGCCATTTATATGAGACCTAAGTGCAGAAGTTCACAGAAATAGTGAAGGCACATTAGGGATTGTTTGAAACTTGACAGATGGTGAATGACAGAGCTCATGGTGGGAGGACATGGCTAGAATATCATTTGGAATAGAGCTACTACTAGTACTTTGGAGAAACAACAAAGAGTTTGGAGGGTTTACCCTGCTTTTTCAGGGATTGTTGCTTGATTCTCTGAATTTTGTATAATTTCTTCTTTCTCATACTTAAAATTCTACTTTTGTAGCTTAAGAACATGCCATACCAAAGCTATAATGCATTTTAAGCACTACAGAAACTACTTTATTTTTTAATTAGCAGAAATGTTTTTCTATTGAATCCTTTGCTCAAAGCATACTGACATTGGAACCTGTGGTAGTTAGAAATTGTTATGCTTAAAGCACTGTCAATAAGTCCATTGTGTTTCAAGATTGGCATTTTGTTTACCTATCCATCTGCATTGCAGTGAATTATGCACTCAGTTTGCTCTATTATCCTACCTTCATCTAGTGCAAAGTATCATAAATGCAATCCCAGGGATATACCGTATTTTTCCGTGTATAAGACGCACCCTTGTATAAGACACTCTGGCATGTGTGTTCCAAGCTTACAGTAAACAAAGTCAGTGCTGGGAGCAACCGCCTCCCAGTGCTCTAAATAGACACCTCCTGGCTGGCCCCACCCCCCCCCCACCTAACCAGCATCTGGCACGATGAGCATGCATAGTCAGTTCACAGCAGCAGCCTTCCAACCCTGATAAACCGGCGTGAGCACCAGCATGACAGCAAGGTAAGGGAAGCGAAGGCAGGTTTTAAACTCCCCACCATTTCTCCATGCCAATCAGCTGTTTGGTGGAGCGCCGAACAGCTGGTCCAGCAAATCCAGAAGTTCGGCCGACCGCTATTATCGAGCAGGACGGCCTCACAGCTGCATTCCACAGGGCCCCCGGCCAGCATACAGGTACAAGGGAGGGAAAGGGCTGTCGCTGCCATCCATGCTGCTGGTCCCATCTGCTGCCTCCGGACACCACCATCCAATGATCTTGCTCCCTTCCCCCCTCCCATTAGTGGCACGCCCACAAGGGCTTGACACCTGCACCAGGCAGCATGGCAGCGACATGTAAAGAACCCACACAGGCATGCCCTGGGCTGCGGAGATTACCATTATTTTTTCGTGTATAAGACGCACCTGATTTTTGAATAGGGTGTTTGCAGGAAAAAATAGTGTCTTATACATGGAAAAATACGGTAATTACCTTGAACTAAATCTCATTGAATCACTGCTGACTCATTTTGGGGAAGATACATAAATGTAACTTGTCATTATCAAAAACACTGCTTTTTACAGGACCTTGCAACTGACTCCTAAACAGGAGCCACAGGCCCAGTTCTATGCTAACTTCAGTAGAGTTTGCATCAGCAAATCATTTTGAGAACTTGGTTGGAAATGGCTTTTTGAAGAAAACATTATTTATGGGTTTCTGACATTTAATAGATGAATGTACTGTGCAAAGTGCTATCCAACTGGCATAAAAATTAAACCTCTCACCCAGGAAAATGCAAGTTAAAAAAAACCTTATGAAAGCAACCTATAAATGCTTCCCCCTCCTTTTTTTTCTTTGCTAAAGACTGGAACCCAATGGTGGTGAGGCAGGAAGAAATGTATCCTTTTCCTGTAGGCAGTAAGGCTTCTTCAAAAAAGTAAAGAAAGAATATGTCATACTGACAGGGTCACTTACAGTTTTCTGTAGGCTGAAAAGTGGATTGCAGGCGGATGATAGTGCAGCAGACTTTTGTTTCTCCTTTCCTCCCCCCAACCACTGGCAAGCACATGGCTTGACAAAATGCCATCCGAACATGCTTTCAAACAGTGAGCTCATTGTGAAGCTCAAGCCGAGTTGGATGATTGAGGAGCACAACATGCTCAACAGATGTAAAAGAAAGGGGGAGATGGAAGGGAGGAAAGGCGGATATAATTCATGATTTTTCTTAAGTGAGGAATAGTTTCCACAGCCAGGTTCTTATTGATAGCAAGAAGTGTATGTATGTGTACGTGAATTTGATATATAATGATGGTTAGCACAGTAGCCATTGCAAATCTTTACTCTAACCATTAGATTAATTTTCTTTTCTTCAGCAATTTATTTAACTTATGATTCTTTAATAAGAGCATGTGGACTGCATTTTCAATTTCAAAGCAGATTCATATGAAGATTTTTAAATTATGAATTATGAGTCCTTCACTTGTTGGTAGGTAATGAATATCAGGCTGAAGCTCTGGACAAGCTATGAATGCATAGATTTTTGCAAATTTAGTTGGTGTCTGTTCTACAGATATTCTTAATGAGATTCCTGCTGTTTTTTAATCAATTTCTTGTTTAAAAAAACTAAAACTAAACACACACATTTTATATTTTGTGAAATTAATAAGAATAATCTATAGTTCATTTTGAAGAATTGTTTTCTCTTCTTCTTTCAACTGCAAAGGTTGAAATGCCCTTACATAGAAGTAAAAAAAAACCTGTGTCCTGCCACTGATTGGCTTTCTGGATTTTTCCAGCCTAAATCTGGAAAAAATCTTAGCAGTATGAATAAGGAGAAAAAAGAGAAAACATTTTTGATTTGGTTAATCTGGAACATGTAGAGTATAAGCTCTTCTGAGAGTAAAGACACAATCAGTTCTTCAAATATTCCTAAACTAAACCATCTGAAATCTACAACTTCAAAAGTAAATAATTTGATTCATCTTTTATACGAGGGCAATTTGGAAATAAACCTCCGTTTGGTTATCAATGACAGACACTCACAGATACAGAACTTTTATTACACACATTAGAAAACTACAACATTGCATTATTTTTCAACATAATCATCATTCAAATTGTCATAATGTCTTACAAGGTTTGAAACTCCTTAGTAGTAGTCACTCGGCACCAAATCTGGGCTATAGGGTGGAGGGTGATCAAAAACATCCCAACAGAACTGCTTCAAAAGTTCTTGGGTGCATCTAGCAGTGTGTGGTATATAAAAAGCCTTTTCTATAATAAAAATCAAACATTATATAGTTAAATTTTGCAAATATAGTTAAATTTTGTGAATATTATATGCATTTAGCAATTTAAAATTATTTATAGAATTTATATATTATAAATTCAAAATAATATTCAAACAAAGTATTAATGCAAATTATTGCAGCATGCTTTGCAAAAAAAAAAAAAGGTAAAAGTGCTTACCAAAGGAGAAATCATTTTTCATGTTTTTAAAAAGGCAATGATGCAGAAACAGGACAAAATGAATTTAAAGTTAGGAGAAATGAGAACCTGGGTGAAATTGACATTGACAGATTTATTCATCCCAAGAACTCAGTTGCAGATCCTCTGGGAGAATGTAAAATTTCAAGTATCATTAAGCTAATTAAAAATCTGATCGCTCAGAGACTAACAGTATTATGATCTCCTTAATCTGGAGAGGAAAATGTAATTGCTGCTGATTCTTGCAAAAATAGTCTTTCAAAGCTGAACAATAGAAGCCTTGAATAAACATCTTCCTCTCATTTTTTTTTTAAACCACCAATGGTACAAAGCTGCCAAGGTTAATGAGAACTGAAAATGGTACTTTCTGCCATTGATCAGCATCTTAAGAAAGAGAGCAATGTGAGCCACTCATACATGTGAAGAAAAAATAAAATTTTGTGTGGTATAGCTGACCTATTTACAGTATGTAAACGACTTATATAGGAGTTAAGAAGAAAACAGAAAATGTTCCCTATTATTAATATTTCACAATTTCAGTGAATATGAAATTGTAATAATACAGAAACCTCTAGCAGTCTAGCATGAATTTATAGCTATGTTCTTCAATAAACTAGGCCAGATTTTGGACTGATTTCCTGTTTCAGTGCAGTGCCAGGAACACAGAAAACAGAGGCTCTGTAATGACCTCTTTCCTCATCTCAAATCATTTCCTGAAGAGATCTTCGTATGACTCTCTCCATACCTAATCAGTGAACTCTTGAGAGGTTAGCGGATTCCTGTTTACTAGCCACACCCCACTGTCAAATGCCTGTTGATGAATTCTTCAGTGACTACAAATATTAGCCAAAAACCACATTCTTATTATGGCTTATTGCACAGCTGCTAAGTGAGACATGGCCAGCAGATAAATCCTATTTTTCTAAATGCATTGCTATGAAAGAAATCAAGCAAATCCTTTTGGACTCCAATTTACTGCATAATTTGACTACCAATATCAGACTAATTTTTTATAAATAATAAAATAAACTTAAAACTTGTCATGCATGCCAGAGTTCTCTAAATCTAATCTGACAGGAAACTACTTTTTTTACGAGCCACCATTACAAGATATTGGTTATCTTATACTTATTTACTTATTTCATTTTTTTAAAAAGCAAGCATTATCTTAAAAATACACAAGCATTATATACCAACTTTAATCAGTGGTGCGATTCAAATACCTGAACAACCAGTTCTCTCCATGGATGCCACTTCCGGAAGTCCGTTCTGAGTTGGGGAGACCCAGAATGGCCCATCAGAAGTGTGTGGACGCAACTTCTGGAAGTCCATTCTGAGCTGGGGAGCCTTGGGGGAGGCCTCCCAAGCTCAGAATAGACTTCCAAAAGTGGCATCCATGCACTTCTGGCAGTCTGTTCTGGACCTTGCGAAAAGGGCTCAGGCATCAGCTGGTTCGCTGAAGTCAACAAAAAAATAGCTACCGGTTCTATTGAACCAGTGCAAACCAGCTGAATTCCACCACTGACTTTAATACAAAAACACTTTGATTTGATTACTCACTATGGATTTGTCTGCATTTCACAAGGTTTTAAATATTGTTGTTCATCCACTTTCTTCATATGTTTATCAAAAGACAAGTAGTTGTGAAACTATTCCCATAGACCAGGGTTTCCCAAATTGTGAGGTGCACCTCTCTTGGAGAGTTGCAGACAAAGTCCAGGGGAATGGTGGAGGAGTTTTTTTATTACATTGTTACAATTAATCCACATTTCCCAAAATTTCATTGTATTATTTTTATTGGCCATTTATGTTCATTTTGGTGTTAGGATTTAAGGGGGAGCTGTGTACCTTCATATTACAGTAAAGGGAAATATGAGGGCAAAAGATTTGGAAATCATTTATTGTCTTCCAGATTTGTTGTTTTATTTTATTAATATTGAGTAGGAATCATCAAAGCAGCTGATGAAAAAAAAACTGTAAAATGCAGATTAGGATTGCAAGTCAAAATAAGCAAGAAAATGGTAAGATAATACCTATCCTCTCTAGACGAGTTCCAATCACTAGGACCAGATGGATTACATCTCAAGATTCTGAAGGAATTGGCAGACGTGATCTCAGAACCACTGAACTACATCTTTCAAAGATCCTGGAGCACCAGGGAACTACCAATCAACAGGAAAAGGGCTAATGTAGTTCCCATCTTCAAAAAAGGGGAAAAATGGATCTGGAAAATTAGAGATCAATCAGCCTGACATCAATACCTTGGAAGATTCTGGAAAGATAATCAAGCAACAAATCTGAGAACACTTAGAGACAAAGTCATAATCAAAAGCCAACATGGGTCTGTCAAAAACAGATCATGCCAGACAAATTTTCTTGCATTCTTTGACAAAGTGATAAAATTAGTAGACCAGAGAAATGCTGTGGATATAATTTACTTGGACTTCAGTAAGTCATTTGATAAAGTAGACCATAACCTACTACTTAATAAGATTAAAAAAAATGTGGGATAGACAGCATCACCACCAGATGGATTTGTAACTGGCTGATAACAGCACTCAACACATAGTCCTTAATGGAAGTGTATCTACATAGAGGGAAGTATGAAGTGTCTTAGGTCCAATGCTCTTCAATATATTGATCAATGATTTAGTCAAAGGGATAGAAGGGGAACTCATCAGATTTGCAGATGACACCAAGCTGGTAGGAATAATTCACACTCTAGGACAGGGCTTTTCAATCAGTGGTATGGTTACCACCTGTGGTACATTGGCACCTGGCAGATGGTACGCGACCATCCTAGAAAAGTGGTAGTGGGGGAGGGGAATGAGCTGAACTGGTGGCAGCACTGCACAAGCTTGAGTGAGAGATGGCTGGAGCTGCAGGGCTGTCAGGGCTCAGTGGAAGCGCCAGGATCAACACCAGGCTCCAGCTGGAGCTCGGCACTGATCCTGGTGCCTCAGCTGGACTGTTGCAGCATCTCCAGGGTCTTGTGATTTACATTCAGATGCTTGGCAACTGATTCATATTTATGACGGTCACAGTGTCCCAGGGTCATGTGAAGTGACCAAAACCTGCTGCAACCACCCAGCAGACGGGGAGGAAAAACCAAACACCCTCACCCTACCCCCACTGCCAATCCTCAACAGAAATGCTCACAACAATGAAAACCTTGGACAGGAGGACACCTGCCAGGCGGGCAGGCAGGTGTCTTGCTCGGCTGTGGCTTGGGGGGCACTTTTTTCAGTGCCTTTGTAACTTCAAATAGTCATTAAGCGAAGTGTTGTAAGTCGATAACTACCTTTACTTTATCACTTTTTTTGTCATCAAGTTTTTGACACCTTGCTAGGCGACTGGTGGTACTCGGATATTGCCATATCCTAAAAGTGGTACAATGGGTGAAAAAGTTGAAAAGCCCTGCTCTAGGAGATAGCCTCAAGATACAGAAGGAACATGACAGACTTGAACATTGGGCGCTATCTAACAAAATGAAATTCAATGGGGAGAAAAGTAAGGATGTGTATTTAGGCAATTAAAAACAAATGCACAAGTACAGAATTGATGGTACCTGGCTCAATACTAGTTACTGTGAGAGAGATCTTGTTGCAAGCTGGTTATCACCGGCAACAAACTGGAAAGCTCCCTGGACCAATTAGAGATTTATCACCTTGCTATAAATCAACAATCCACACTTCAAAAATGTTTTTTGAGCGTTCAGAAATACAGTGTTTTGAAGAAAGATTGCTTTGCAAACATGCACATAATCATATACTGCCCTTTACTTCAATCAGAATAGAGTTGGAAGGGACTTGGAGGTCTTCTAGTTCAACCCCCTACTCAAGCAGGAGACCCTATACCATTTCAGATATGTGGCTGTCCAGTCTTTTCTTAAAAACCTTCAGTGATGAAGCATCCATAACTTCTGATTGCAAGCTGTTCCATAGGTTAATTGTCCTCACTGTTAGGAAGTTTCTCCTTAATTCCAGGTTGCTTCTCTCCTTGATTAGTTTCCATCCATTGTTTCTTGTCCTGCCCTCTGATGCTTTAGAAAATAAGCTGATAACTTCTCAAATACTGGAATACTGCTATTATTTCCCCCCTAGTTTTTCTTTTCTCTAGACTAGCCAAACCCAAATCCTGCAACCGTTCTTCATATATTTTAGTCTCCAGGCCCTTAATCATCTTAGTTGCTCTTCTTTGCATTTTTTCCAAAGTTTCAACATCTTTTTTGTAATGTAGTGACCAAAAGTGAATGCAATATTCCAGCTGTGGTCTTACTAAGGTGGGAGTAATACTTCATGTGATTTTGATTCTGTGCCTCTGTTTATACAATCAAGGATTGTGTTAGCTTTTTTGGCTGCTGCTGCATACTGCTGACTCATGTTTTAACTGATCATTCACTAGGACTCCAAGGTCCCTCTCACAGTTACTATTTTTAAGTACTTTACTCATTATTCAATAGGGCGTCAACATGTAGTATACATTCTTGCTGTTTGCTCTATTGTAGTATGTGCATGTTTGCAAAGCAATCTTTCTTCAATAATTTTCACTGATGCACTAGGAAAAATGGAAAGACATTTCCAACTTGATGCTTGTTAAATGTAGGGGAGATGGAAATGTTGATATTGTTGTACAGCATCACTTGGTACTGCAGCATAATTGATGCTTGGTGGTAAAATAGCACATAGCACAGTGAAGATCTAATGGTCAACTCCAAATTTCTCAAGTTTTTCTTGGAAATAGAGAAGACCTTTTTCATTATGTTTCTTTCTTATTGATAATGATATTAGGTTCAATGATGGTTCTTCTCTTATTTTGGAGGAAGTTTTCAGACACTGCATTCTTGAACTGGTTCCACAAGTGTGAATTGTTGATTTATAGCAAGCTGACAAATCTCTAATTGCTCCAGGAAGTGTTCTTCTTTCAGGGGTTTTCCATAGTTAGTTGCCAATGATAACCAGCTAGCAAAAACACACACACACTCTCTGCAGTCATTTTTGAATGATGGAAGTATATGTCCATTATGTGTTTTCAATGATTCAAAAGATACTGACCTTTTTGTGTAGTGTAGAAGTAGACTGAAGTAGTAGAGAAATGGTATAAACGTAACCCAGAACTCTGGCTTCAAAAAGTCCAGAGAATTTGGTATATATGTGTGTGTGCGTGTGTGTGTGTGTGTGTGTGTGTGTGTGTGTGTGGCAAATAAAGCAATAAAAATATTCAGGCTTTTCTTTATGTGCCTTAAAGTTGTTGCTTCTTTACAGCCACCTGATTTATTAGTTTCTTGCTGCTGGGTGGGGGACAGGCATTGAGGGTTTGAGAGACTGGCTGGGAAATTGTCACCAAATATTGCAAATGAAGATAACATGACCACAGCACCAACACAGAAGCAGTTAGTAGCATTGGAACAGCTACAACTTTCCCAAATTTTTCTACCTCAGGAATCATGGGTTTCAGATTTTAGATACATTCTATAGTTAGACCATTTGAATTATTTTGGTTCAAAATTGTTGCCCTATGATGCATCATTTCACCCAGATAAAGAATATGACAACAAGAGTTTTAGTACTATATAGATAGATACATTGAAGGCAAAAAGAGAAGAGGATAGCAGAGGATGAGATGGTTAGATAGTACAGTATCATCAAAGCAATGAACATTAATTTGGGCAAACTCTGGGAGACAGTGAAGGGTAGGGATCTTGGCATACTATGGTCCATGGGGTTGTGAAAAGTTGGACATGAGGAACCAGAACTGAATATAGTGAAGACAACTGAAATTCTAAATTGTTATTTATTTCTTAGCTTCTTTTTGTGGATCTTTGATTTCTATCGCTGATAATGTGATTTTTCTGCTCCTTAGAGCAGAGTCATTATTTAGAATGCCTATTTGCATGAAACTTTTCTGAGAATTATTGGACTCAAAGCTAAGTAATACCTTAGTCTAATTGAAATTAATGAGATGTGATATAATCATGGCCAGCTTGATCAATTTATTTCAAGGGAGCAATAGAATGACTTAGACTGAATGCAGTTCAGTTGTTTAGGATTTGTGCTATCTATCTACTGTACATAATTATACACACATTTCATTAAAATGATTACTGATAAAGGTTCAGTTCTGGGAAACCTGATATCTTTTCATAGGCAGCCTGATTTTGTTGTTTCAGTACTTTGCACACTGAAAATGATTAGTGGCAGTTTTCAAAGAATTCATGCTACCAGATTTCAAGAACTCAATTATTTCTAGGCTATTACTTACTATTACTTTAACCTCCCAAAATATAAAATTTGAAATATCTATTAATATCAATCCAAACTATGTAATTCAATTAATGTAATAAATGCCATGCACACAGTTGATTACTAATTATTCTATATATAAAAATGAGAGATGGCTACCATAAATTGGTGCATGTGAAGTTTCTAAATAAATAACATTTTTCTCACTTGTCTAACTTGTTAAGATAAGGAAGAGAGGGAGGGAGGGAGGGAGGGAGGGAGGGAGGGAGGAAGAAAGGAAGGAAGGAAATTGGCATGTTTTAGACTGGCCAGATTGAGGTTATAGAAATATTCTTTCCTGTACCACATCTGTCCCTATTATAGTTTGATGGTGTGGTTTTTAATATAATTATTGTGACTTTAAAAGTTGCCTTGGATTCTAAATATTTATTTTAAAAAGTAGGTTATACATATGTGTATACATTATAAGTTTATTTATTCAGTTTATAATGTTGCACATCTCACCTAAGGGAGTCTGGGCCAGTTTATTTATTTAATAATTAAACAGAATAAAACAGTATTATAAGAAATGGTGAGTAAATGAGTATCCAAACTTAATTAAGTGTGATGTATTGTACAGATATTAGCAGAAAACCAGGTGACTTGGAAAGTTATTTTTGAATCAAGAAGCAACAATACATAGAAAAATCATCCTACCTGGATATTTATTGAAGAATAAATAAAGGAGGTCTGTCTAGAGTTCTTATATAGAAAAGATCTGGATAAATGAATAAATGCTTATTTAGTGCATACATAATGCCCTTCCTTTGATATAACACCCTTTTGGGGGTTGGGAATGAATTGCACTGCTTTATCCAGGCAAATTTGATCATCTCTGGACTATGTCCGTTCATATTAAAAATGACTTCATAATAATGATCTCAACTTGCTGAATATATTGCGCATTATTTTATACTTGTATTGTGCAATCTACTTTAAAAACTAAATATTATGCACTTTGAATGGGCAATCATAAACATATATTTTAATTATTACATCTTGACTTTGGGAATTTGAGTTAATGTTGTATGATTGTGAACCACCTAGATAACTTGGAAACAAATAAATATTTGGAATAAATAAATATTGGAAATAAATGAAAGTTTCTCTGAATAATGGAGGATGGTGCCTGAAATAGTGCCATTTTAGACAAGGAATTGTCCAGTCTCTTTTTGAAAGCTTCCAGTGATGGAGCACCCAAAAGTTCTGAAGGCAAGCTATTCCATTGGTTAATTGCTCTAATTTTTAGGAAATTTCTGCTTAGTTCTAGATTACTTCTCTCCTTGATTAGTTTCCACCAGTTGTTTCTTGTCTAGCCTTTTGCGGCTTTGGCAAATAGTTTGGCCCACTCGTCTTTGTAGGAGTTCCTCAAATATTGGAACATGTTATCATGTTTCCCCTAGTTCTTCTTTTCATTAGACTAAGCCAGGAATAGGCAACCTTGGCTCTTTTATGACTCGTGTTTAACTCCCAGAATTCCTGAGCCAGCCATGCTGAGGGGAAAGGGAGAGGTTTCCAAGTTGAGCCATGCTGGCTCAGGAATTCTGGGAGTTGAAGTCCATGAGTCATAAAAGAGCCAAGGTTGTTTACCCCTGGACTAGGCATACCCAATTCCTGTAACTGTTCTTCATATGTTTTAGCCTCTAGACCCCTTATCATTCTTGTTGCTCTTTTCTGCACTCTTTCCAGAATCTCAGTTATAATGTATATAAATATCAGACTTTTTCAGTCTTAATTATAATGCAAATATCTAACATACTATGGACCAAATAATCTTGCCCACCTTTCTAAAGCAAAATGCATGTTAGTATCATTGCTTAAGGAACTAGGGCATGAGTACATAACTAGAGCCTCTCCAAATATTGTAATCAAAGTGTCATTTTCAGTGTGCTTGAAGGGAAACTTAATTTTAAAATTGAATAGACAGACATATTAGCTGCATTTAAGTGTGTTTAGTTTTTGTCATAATGTTAGAATTAGAAAGTAATGAAATCACCATTTAAGCTATTGCCTAATTCTCTGTTCAGTGCAAGCATCCAAATTAAACAATATTTTGCAACAGTATGTTTTATTATCTTTCTAGATCATAGGTGTCAAACTTGCCATGTCACATGACGTGTCGCGATGTATCACAACATTTTTTACATTGCTGGAGCTGGAGTCTCTGTATGATGCAACCAGCCCACTGGCCGGCAGTTTGACACCCCTGTTCTAGATTCTTCTTACTTTTGCTATCAGACTACCTTTTCTGAAGTTCCCCTAATTTTCTTCCAGTCATCTGGCACTTCATCCATTGTCCAGAATCTTTCCCATATCATCAACAAGTTTCTTCATATTATCCCAAAGAATAGTTCACTAAAGCCCAGATATTTAAACTTATTCAACGTTATTCCTTGACCATATTTTCATCAGTTTCAAAGTTGAATCCTGACCCTTCATTCTGGTGTTCATAGTTGCTTCATATGGAGTGCACACACTTACTCCTTATAGTTTTGAGTACCAGTATGTAGGCTTCCTTATTAACTATCCCTCTTTTCACCTCCTGTATCCTTCTTTGTTTTAAGATCTGCACTAAAATGCTCCCTCAGTCTCTCTCCCACCCTCTGTCCCTCCCTTCTAATGATTTCAGCATCTGAACTAAAGTGTCTAGTTTAGCAACACAAGGAGGCAAAATAATGTAACATTACCATATGTCTTTGTACTTGTCAAAAATAAAGCCAGGAGGCAAAGCCTAAGGAGTATTAGACTTCTAACAGCTGTGGTTATGTTTGTTAGTCTAATCAGCCATCTACTTATATTGGAATGTAACCTTAAAACAAAACAAAAAAGGGGGAGGGGAGAGAAAAAGCTTTATTTTGACAACTCACAGTTTGTGTTTCCCAACAGAAAACTAATTAGACTCAGGAAAAAGAGGGGGCAGAACCCACATTTTTCTTTTAAAAAAATCTATAGGATAATCAAATATGGAGTGATTCCTGTCCTTCATTCCAGATTTTCTGATTGCTGCATCCTAGAAAATGGCAGGGGGCTATAGATGTATAAAATATATATGTTGTAGGAAGACAGCACCCCCCAGAGAAAGAAATGTTTTGGGAAATATTAAAAAGGCAGAATATTATATTTCCCCAAAGGAATAATGGAGAAAAACTTAAAAGGCAGAAACTTCTCCCTCTCCCCCAGCCAGAAACTCAGCAAGCCAGCTCTGTAGAAATGCAGGTTTGATAATCCTATTCAGAAAGACTAAGGCCCCATTGATGAGCAAATACTTGAGCAGAAGCCCATTCAAGACAAAATATTTTGAAATCTCTTGCAGCAAAATTGATAGCTAACAATAGCAGAGTGATAGAATTAGAACCAGCAACCCGTCACCCAAAAATCCAACACAGGACATAGCCATCAGCCCCAGCCCCAGGGAAGCAGGACATGACCTTTAGGAGGATTGCTGATGGTCTTTTTTTCTTTCCAGTTCACACATTTGCATCTTTGGAGATTATTAATGAATGCGTCTTTTGTTGTCTGGAATATTAGTTTGTTTTGAATCTGTTATATTAATGTTAAAAAAACAAAAGCTATTCTTAAATATAAAGTACATAAATATAAAATGCTGATATGACCTTAATGCTAAGTTCCGGTTATGCACATAGCATATGAATGTTATTGAAATGAATGAGAATAGATCTGCTAAATCCAAATAGATTACATAGAAATTGAAATATTTCTTCTTATTGTTATTAAATATTACAATTGTTCTCATGAATTAAATGATAGAGAACATGGACAAGGCACTTAGAATTAACAGTAGAAAGGACCATAATTTTCTGTTAGAAATTTCCCTTTTATCCCTTCCATCTCCCAAAAAGATTCTCATCTGAGATATTGGAAATCTGTTCTCGATAATAGTGACTGTACAGTATTTGAATGACATCGCCTTGGGCTTCATAGAGAAAGCTTGTCTAACTCAACACATAGTATTCACATATGTGTCTAAATGTATCAACACATTGAAGAGTAATTAATGGAATGTTTTTTTAGCATTTTAATATAATTGTTCTGTAGTTAGATAATTTAAAAATCAAACAATTCTGTAACGGATTGAGTTAGCAATGCAAGTTCAAACTTTTCCTTCTTATGGAGCCAGTTAAGAATAGCAAATAATAGGCATATTGTAATGACTGCTTCAATCTGGGTATTCATTTTTCACCACTCAATCAAATTCAGCAGCAAATTTACCAATTCTCAGAACCATGATTCTGCTGGCCTTCACTAGAAACAGAGCAAACATTGAAAAAAGTTTCCAGAATAGTTTTACCCAGGGAATGCATATCCACAGAGGTCAGTGTTGCCAGACATATTAGTGATGAATTTTAAAATAAACACTGGGATGTTTGGAAATGTTGGTTATATGCAGATATGTAAAACATGCAAAACAAGGCTAACAGCTGTGGGGTGTTCTCACAAGCCACGTGAATAAAACTGACTCTCCCTGCCCCCTGCCTCCCCCCCAACAATAAGCACAGAAGATACTTGATACTTCAAGAAGAAGAAGAAGATTATAACTGTGAAGTAAAATCTGACTTTTCAAAACTGTGAAAGCAATCCAAAGTCTCATATTCACATCTTATTCCTTTCCTGGATAAATTTTCAATTTCTGTTACATAATTAAAAAGTAAAGAGGTATTTAAAATGAGTTTGTCCAAGAACAGAGATATTAGCATTTCTGTTAGTCCTTTCTCTCATTTCTTATCTAATTCATATATAAATTACTTTCCTGTTTTTTGATGTGTATGTTGGGATTTGTATGTGCCCTAAGCAAAGGGGCAAAAAGGTTTCTTACTGAAAACCTAAAATAATTGATTGATTTTTTTAGGGTTACTACCTTGTTCTCTTTTTTCTTTCAACAGACAAAAGGCATGAACATTTTTCTGCAGTGAAGATGCAGTGATAAACCATGAATGATTGAGTTTGACTTGTCTAAGGGATGTAGTTTATATCCTTTAACATATATTAATCCCACCCATAGCTTAATATAAAATGACAACTAACAGATTGCTCCTAATTAAAATATTTGCTGGTTAGAGATAATAACATGAGATAGATATTTTTTTTTACTAAAGAAACTATCTTGTATTTATTGCTTGTGGCCCTGCAGAAGATCTCTTTGCTGGCTCAACTTTAAGATGAACATCTACACCACCAGAAAAACTTGTGACAAAGTGACCAAAGCATGGTGTAGTAAAGTAGATCAGAGGCAGAAGACAAAAATGAAAGATGCCATCAAGGCAAATTTGATTCAATAATTATAATACATTAACATAATCATACAGTATAGGTATCTTGTCAATAGTACAGAAGTGGCTTGCCATTGTCTTCTGCCTTATCTTACTTTTTTCCATTCCAAAGATGCTCCTATACAATTAGGCAAGGGCATTTCCACCCTAGTGAATTTGGGAGACAGAGATAAATATGCTGGATCCTTAAAGGTGAATGTACTGGATGTTTATTTAGGCCAACTTGGTAAAAGGAACCAAACCAAGATTAATTTGAGAGTCAGAGTTTAGAATTTAAATAAGTAAATAATGTACAATCCAATATTCATTGGGTCCTATATGTTCTTAGGAATGCAGCCAAAGTATCTTATCTTTCTGACTCAAAAGAATACCAAATGAATTCCAAATATCATTGTCTATTTTGTATTCTCTCTGCAATATGCAGTAAACCAAGATGTAAATTAAGTATGTTATGTCATAGTGAAGTAGAAAGGAGAATGTCTCCAGAAGACAAAATGTGAAATCATGGCAGAAATGATTTTGTCTCACAAATAAAACATCTACCGTATTTGTGTTTTCAATTTGTTTGTTTGTTTGTTTCATTATTTAAATTGGTTAGTTTATGATGTTTATATGCTGGTAAATCAGAATATTACAGCTTACGATGTACATAAGCATAAAACAAAGCATACAATTAAAATCACCCCTCAAATAATAACATAAAATAACAGCCAATTAAAATATAACATTAGGTGCTGACATAATGACATCAGTGCACTAAATCTTCAAGCTTCAGAGGCTGCAGAAGAGTTGTTTGAGCAGCTTTATGAAATGATGTTAGGATCAGTGCCAACTAGCTTCCATAGATGGGTTATTTCTCATGATGGAACATCTTTGAAATTAAAAGATTGATGGTGTTTGATCATGTCCCAAGTGGTTTTTTTTGTTACATCTTCAGAAAGCCTGAAATGCTACCTTTGAAAAATGACATTTATTTAACAATTGCTGACACTATTGGAAGTACTACTGGAGTACCTCATGACCAACTTACCACAAGGGAGTAGTAAAATATAGATAGATAGTTAAGAATACAATTCTGTCCCCCTCTATTCTTTCTTTCTAAGATATTGCCATTCAGAGGTCATTTCATCCTGCCCTTTATGTACCACACACACACAAATACCCCACACACAGAGAACATGCTCTTTGTCTCCTGTCCTAGTAAAATATATTTGGATATGTACTCGCTTTTGTTTGTAGCTATAATGTATTTCCTCTGATTGAATCACCTGATATAATTATGAAATGTGCTTTATTATGCCTTGCTCAAGTTAGATTCCTCCTCTCAGAAATGCTCACACATACAGTATACGCAGCATCCTTCAACCTCCAACAGTTATATAGAACTGCTGGATGGAAATGGCATTTGGTGATTGTGGTTCTCAATATATGTACAAATTATTACTTAACTGTTCCTTATTCAAAGAATTTTTGGTTTTTCTCAAAATTGGCTCTCTTAGCATAGATTTGTAACTGCATGAAATTTGATAAGTCCCTGTTGTTTCTATTGATGGAACATTTGTATTGCAAGGCTATCTTTAGGCTTGCAATACAAATTAAGTTTTAATTAAGTTTTAATTTTATAACTTAATCTGATGGTTTTAGAAGAAGAATTTTACTTTATAATCAGAATTTTATTGGCTGCACATCACATATCAGTACTTCACATCAGTAGTTCTCCGTACTTATTTATCTGGGGATAGCCGACTGGTGGCTCTGTTTAGGATAAAGAAAGGCAGGGTGGAGGTGATTCCAGAATTGTGCAGAAAATTACCCAGACAAAATCAATCAAATTCATTCCTAGCTTGATACCTGCCTTGGTGCAGTCCCTATGGAGAAGCTTTGGGGCATAATCTTGCTGTGTTATTTGGGAGGAATTCAAACCTATTGGCCAATGAAAGTAGACAAAATCCTTAATGTTTGTGAGCTTGACCATCTATTTCTTAGATTCATACCCTTTCTGGTTGATAAAAGCTTCCAAAGAGGTGACATGCAATTGAGTTTCTGTGGTGATATTTTTTTGAGAGAGAGAGATGGGATGATGCCAATGGTGGGATTCAGTCAGTTCATACCACTTCAGCAGAACCGGTAGCTACTTTTTTGTTGGCCGGGCCCAGAATGGACTTCCGGAAGTGGCATCCACAGAGAACCAATGGTTCACATATTTGAATCCCACCACTGGATGATGCCAGTGACTTTTAAGAAGTGCTGGACAGCTTAACATTCTTAACAAGCCATTGATGGACCCAACTTTTCTGGACAATTTTCATTCAGTATCCAATCTTACTTTTTTAGGGAAGATTATTGACAAAGTGAATGCACAACAGCTCCAGTGGATCCTGGAAGGAGCAAATAACCAATATCTTTTCAGTCAGGTTTCAGGTATGGTTATGGGACAGAGACAGCATTGGTTACAACAAGCTTGGTTCAACTCTTGCAAGAATAAGTGCCCTTGGATTTTTAAAACTCCTTAATCTAGGAATTTACCATACTTGATTCTATATCTGATGAGCAATATGGGAGTCCTTCTGGACTCACGAATGCTGTTCAAAATGTAGGTGGCAGTCATGGCTAAGAAAGCCTTGCCACAGCTTTGAGTTATGGGCCAATTGAACCCATTCCTAGACTAGGAGGTTCTACACTCAGACACTCATTCCCTGGTCACCTCCTGTATGAATTAATGTATTTTTTTCTATGTTGGGCTACCCTTGAAGAGTGTTCAGAAGCTTCGGATGGTCCTAGTTGAAACAGCATGTATCTGTGCACATTACACTACTGCAAGTGACATCTACCCATCCCGTCAGATCCAGGAGAAGAAGCTTGTTGCAGGATCTATCAGCTGGAGAATATAATTTTCTTGTAAGAATCCAGGAAGAGCTGCCTGTTTTTGAAAAGAATCATACAACAATCATTCACAAAGCATGATTTGAAAAGCAACAGAAGATTGACTCAATTTTTCCCTGCTAGTGCAAAACAATAACAAAACTAGCTGCAGATGTGCAGATATTGGGTACCGTCCAGCGCTCAGCACGCATAAGCACATCCAACTGAAATCCAACTAAAACAAATGACTATAATCAGAGAGCAAGGGCTTCTTGGTGGGTGATTGTTTAAATTACATATATGCTCCTCCCCAAAAATCTCTCATCAATTCATTCCCAAAAGAAAAAAAAATGATTGGAAATTTTTACCAGATGTCTTAGTCTTCATCCATTTCCTTAAAATAAAAGGATCGTGCCTGACTTTGAAAAAAAAGGAAAATCAATATTTTTAGGTCACGGGGATCACTGAGACAAAGATATTTACTGCTGTTCCAAGTAATGAAGCAGCCTGGCAAAACTGTGCATCAGTGAAGAGTTGGATAATAAATATATTGTGAAATAGATATAATGACAGGTATTCCCACTGCAGAGTGAACATGAACTCTGGCAACATTGTCTCGATTCTGCAGCTTTTGTAGCTTGCTCTGAAATCTTGTTGTATGCATTATAGTTGCATAACATTCCTGTTGGTCTAGGAATGATGCATGATGACTATTCTGAAATCTCAATAATTTATATTACATATTTATTTCAAGATACTATAAATATATTAATTAATACCAATCTATATTTGCATGCATATAATTATTATTAAGCTTTACTATAGGCCACAGGTAAACCATAGCAAAACCCCCCAGACTCCCGAATCTGCCCTTCATCATTCAAATAGTGATAATAAAATGATCCTGGCAATGAGTGGTTCAGTCGCGTAGAGGTGGAGCTCTTGTCTCACAAACTGGAGGCTGTGAGTTTGATCCTAGGTAACGTCAGATATTTCTTTCTCTGGCCACAAGGAGAAAATATCTGCTTTGGGCACCGCATAGGCTTCAGGAAGGGCATCCGGCCAATAAACCCTCAGCACCATTCAGTCACCCCAACTCCACCCTGATGCAAGGGATTACAGGATCATTAAAAGAAAAAAAAAGTGGTCCTAGCAATGACTTGATTTGTACCTTACTGATAGTCATAGTATTAACTAAGACATATATAAAACTCTTTTTTTGTATCAGAAGTTATTACACTGCTTTCTAGAAATCAGTGTTGTCAAAATATTTTAACATATTCCTGGCAATGACTTGTATTATGAAAGCATTTTTGTCTTTGTGGTATAAATAAATTCTATAATATTCAAACCCACAAGTTCAATACTGAAACCTTTTTGTGAGTGGTGGGGTAGGGGTATTGAGTCCAGAGTAAGGGGAACGTACCAGTATAAACTGCTGAGTTTGTTAGCTGTCACCAATCATTGGCATCGCTGTAAAAATTAATTTATTATTTGGGAGAATAAAAACTGTTTCCAATGGCTTAAAAATAGGGACTCGAAACTTTAATGTTTACCCCTCTCATTTTGATTATTTGTATAGAATATTAAGGATATTATGATTTCCAGCATTGTGATCACTTGCTGGAAAAGAATTGTTAAGTATGCCAGGGGACAGTGTGTTATTAATACCTTCTTGGCCCACTGCAAGTTCATGTAGTTTGAAAAAGCTGTATTCTTAGAAAATGTTTGTCAGCATTCTTTTTCAGTTGATTCATGAAAATTAGTTCTCTTTGGCCTACAAATGATTGTTCTGTTATTGCGTTACAATGTAGTAATAGTGTTATCCCTTAAAAAGAGAACTAGGATATAAAAAGGTCAAACCTGAGAATGTAGGGAATGGACTGCCAAATCTCAGAGCCATCAACTGTTCTTCTCGTACTCTATTTAACACAGAAGTCACAGAAAAAGAAAAATGTATCCATCTTTCCTACTTTCCTGTATGCTGCATTCATTGAGGTAAAAGAAGTGAATGGACATCAGAAACAGCAATACAACAAAGCAAAATTGGACCATTGCAGAAACACTTCTAAGAGCATCTTGGTTATGTGTCCACTTAACCTGCAGCTAACTCTGCTGAAGATGCTAACCTTGTTTTAAAGTTATCTTGCTTTTTAAATATTTTCCTCCTTCCCTAATCAAGTGGAAGAAAATGTGTTATCACCTTCATTTCTGCACATGGTTTGAATAGTAAATGGGAAGGCAAAATGCCAAATTTTAAAAGAAATCTACCAACTCGTTGTCTTTCTAAAATCAGCAAGATAATGACATTTCCATTGCCAACGATATAAGAAAGTTATTCTTTCTTTGACAAAAATATCAAACAATGCATTTATAGTCCCGACATTTGCACATTTATGGCTTTGTAATAGCCTTAATCCAGTTGTATTAGATTAATGGATATGTATTAACATACCATGTCCAGACCATTAAGGTTTTAACATACCATGTCCAGACCATTAAGTCATTTTTCAGAAAAAGAAAATAATGCATACAAACTCATATTTGCAGACAGACGATTTGTCTCACTATTTATATTTCTGTGATGATAGATATTGGATATAGTACTTATTAGAAACATTTGCATTGCCAATGCTAATGCCATATTGCTTTTATTTGCATGTATGTTTATTTCACAAATTAATATATTTTTATTTAAAATATGGACTGTCCCAAAGAAAGTTGCTAAACCACTGAGTTACAAAACATCTCCAAAATACTATAAGGCAAATTCATATGTTTTCCATTCATATGTTTTCAACCATCTTTATTGTGGTCTTTATATCTCTTTTCAAACTGGAGTTGAATAATTCTAAAGAAAGGATCTGCCATCTTTTTGCAAGACCCTGGACTATGTTTGCATTCAGGCATCAGGGTTGGGTTTCCCATGGCAGAATAGTTTTAATTTTGAATTGATTGGTTTTATCTTGGCTAAATTTTGTTTTGCTGTTGATTGCTTTTAAACGTTGTTAACTGCCCAGAGTGTCCATTGGACAGATGGAAAGACATATACATTGAAGAGATACATATTTTGAATTATGAGAGCAATTTGATTTTCCTGTGTGTTTCATCAAATCCTGATAACTTATTAAAAGCCCATGACAGGAAGAAAGTTGGTTTTATGATACTATCTTTTTTATTTATCTATGCAATATAGGATTATCTACTTGCTTATATTCGTTCTTTCAAGAGACAGAAAACAATATTACACAATGAAGCATTTCTAAACATATATAAAGAACTTTTCTATTTCCAGTTGAAAAAGTCTGCACCTGATCCCGGGTTCATCACTCTAATCTACTTTTCATGGCACAAAAATGACAAATAAATATGATGAGGTGAAGATTGCTTGTGGAAAACTGCTGCCATTTATTTGCATGCAGTTTAACAGCTGCCCATAGCACAGAAAATTAACTCTCCAACACCTAGAAAAGCAGAACTCTACATGCATAAACCCACACCAGTCTGTGGGTACAAATAAATCTATTTGGACTCATTTATCAAAAGGTTATGGTATGCATACAGTTTGTGATAGTAATGCCATGTTTGTGAAATATACAATAGTTAATTGGGGTGGTTTTTTTTCAGAAAAAAATGTTTCTACGTTGTAAAAACAGTCTGTAGTATCAATATTTCCAACTCTCTTTGCCAAGGGACCTCACTAGACTTTTTGGAAAGGGCATTTGATTTGCTATCATAATGCTGAGAAATTTATTTTTTACATAATTCAAACCAGCTTCTTGTACTTTCTTTAATAGTAAAGCTGTAATTTTATCTGTCATTCATTTCTTTACATGATTGTTGTGAATCAGTAGTAATGAAATCTAAAATGCAAAATGCTATGTAAGAAGAAAGGAGTAGTTTTGGTTCTTTGGTACGTTTCCATTCTTAGGTCGAACAGAACTCAATAAATGCTTTATTTAAGCAATATTAAACTAACCCAAATTCATTATTAGTGAGAATTAACATTTTGTTGCAATAACATTGAGGTTTATGAATGAATGCTAAGCTAATTGATCATGCAAGCACAAAGGGATCCTCTTTATTATATGTTGGAACTGCAAGCTACTACGTTAGGAACAGATAACAGCCCAGCAAATGCTCTGTCGCATGTTTTATTTGTTAATTGTTGAACTTACAGAATAAAATGCAAGAATTTCATTGGATTATCTGGCAAAGGTGAATTGTGAATGAATCATGAGCTTCACCAGCCAGAAAGAAGAGGTGATTGGTAATGCCCTATAATATTTGAAATCCTTATTTCAACGAAGAGAAATTCATTTGAAAAAATGCCCCCCCAAAAGAATAAAATGAAACCTATGTGCAGAGTATATTTTATGAACCTTTGCTCCATTTTTTAAATTGAATAATCTAGCATGGGTGTTGGGAAGCTGCGATTTCACAAAAGTTGTATTACCCGATTTTTTAAAATAATTAATAGAATCAGTGTTGCTGGACCAATGAGTCTAGAATTAAGCAATAGAAATCACTTCTAAATAATTGTGTCCATTTCTATTTATTATAAATTGATGGTTATGATACTGCTGTGATTCAGGGTCTTACAGACAAGACACTATAGTTTTCTACACCTCTGCTTGCACAGCTCCACTTGATGGCTGGCTCTGTTTGTACACCTTCATTTCTTCCTGGCTTCCTGCTTCTTTCTACTTTTACATAGCTCTTTCTCCCTCCTTTCCCTTTACAGGCAGTGACATTATTCCTGCCTCTTTTTTAAAGCCACATATGGCTCTGAGTGTGGAAAACATTAAACAACTTCAGTAGATGAAAGGTTTACACTGAAGATAAGAGAACATGTAATTTTAGAACATTTGAAATCTTTGGATGAACTAGAAATCAATACATTGCGTTCAGGTTAAAAAAAACAGTTCTGAAGAGAGGTAGAAAAGGTACTCAATAGACTGCAAAAGAAAAAATGCTTATGAAAAAAGAACAGCTTTATTCCAGTATTTAATAGTAGTGAACTTTCTGTAAATATATAAAGTTTCCACAAATAGAAAACCTAATCCATATAATAAAAGCCATTTTTCCTTGTTGAAACACAGCCCATTGTATGATTCCCATTAGAAATATCCCCAATTAGTTAAAATATAGTTTTGGACAAATCAAACCACAATTTTAATAAATTTCACTAAATTCCTTTTGTTTAATATTTTGATGGTAAACTTATCATATTTATTATCATATTTGTTATCCTCCCTGACCTTGCTGAAATTGTTGATGAATGTCTTTTTTCCATGTTCAACTAAACAGTTCAGAGAATAAAACTTAAAAGCATTGATTGAGTTATTAAATACCGGTATTCCTTGAGTTATGACAGTTCACTTAACAACAGTTCAAAATTACGACACCCTCCCCCCTTACAACCCAGTCTTGAAGTTACATATGTTGCAGCACCACAGCAGTCGTTCCACCTTATAACTGACCGCAAAGACACTGCAACATACCCCTGCCTATATCCCCCCAATCTGCCCCACCTCTTTTATGCCCTGAGGCCAGCATCCTTGCAAGTCTCATTTGGTCCCAACCTGGGCAGTGCTGCAAGTGCCTTCTGCTTACTGCTGGGTGGCTGGTTTGAATGAGCAATTTCAGGGATTGGGCTGTGAAGGCAGCAGTGGCAGCCAATCAATGCGGAGCTTGTTTGTTTCATCGGGCTTGCAGGGCTGGCCAAGCTATTTTCCTTAGATCTCGCATTCTTACAACTTCACCAGTTGTAATAGATGGCCATTTTTCTGCCAGGTGAGTCATCCTATTCTGGAACACTGGAGATCTTTGAAAGGTAAGTGAGCTATCAGAAACAGGATGGGGAGGAGAAATTGGAATCCAGGAAGCTATCTAAGCAAGCACAGTGCCTGTGGAGACCCAGAGGGGCAGGATGGGGGGGGAAGCATGAGATAGTGGGTCAGGAGAGGCCTTGAGTAGTCAGAAGCAGGTGGCTTGTTCCAGCACTAGGCCCCCTATGGCCTTCCCCACCATGAGATACATCATGTGCACTTAACGTCCTGCATATCCAATGAACAAATGCACTGGGGAAAGCAGAAAAAGCACGTTCATTTAATGTGATCCAATTAACGAATCATCAGGTTATTAATGTAATTGGCAGGTTCTATTACATTGGTAACTCGAGGATTACCTATATGTCTAATCAATTCAGTGTCATCTATTAGCAACAACAAAGCTCATTTCCCTAGAATGAGTTTTGCTTAAATTTACATAACTATACTTGTACCAAATCTCTTTTCAGCATCACATTGTACTTTCCAGTCTACTGTACATGCTACATAGATTGCTTAAAGTACTTCCTAATCATGGATTTCAAGACTGGTATAAGTAGGAAACTTCCAATATTTGCAGTGAGGAGCAAAAAGAGACACTTACAAGTGCAATATAAAGTGGTTTCTCAAGCACCCAACTAGGTGTTTTAATTTAGGTTGAAGCTGAAAGGAATTAAGGTAGCATTAGATATTTTGTGCTCAACAATAAGAATGAAATTAATGTCAGTGTAAACTTAAGAATAAAGCTTCCTTTGCAGCTAGATTTTCAGTCAAAAGCTCTGCATCCGATTACATTTTTCAAACCAATTGTCCATATCTCAAAATGGTCATTAAAAGCAATAAAGCTTATATTCATGTTTTTGATGCTACAGCTATGAAAATTATTTTAAATATGAGTGATTGTTTAAAAAGAAGGTAAAACACATTCAAGAATTTGTTATCTATGTAGGACTGAACCTATATAGCTAACAGTGACAAGATATTTGAGCAAATAACAATGAAATTGCATAAACAATTAAAACTAGGCATTTAAAACATTGGACAGTGCACCTCTGCAAGCAAGTTCTTTAAACAGAACTTTAAAATTCTTTAACTTTTTTTTTTAAAAAAAAACACAATCTGTTCTAAAATAGCCTGTAAATATTTACGTAAACTTTCTGTATTTCTACAAAAAAAAAGGGATTCACACATAGCTACCAAAATGCATTCCCAAAAGTTAACAATTAGTTTCAACTAGGTCCTATCCTGGTTATGCATTAATATTAGATGCCAATACACAACCAAATCAAATGCTTAAAGAGATGGATATCAGAAATGCTGTTGCAGATTCAGGTGACAAATGATGGATGATGAATAGCTCTTGTCTTTTCATCTCATTTCTATTTAACAATCCTGAGACTGACAAATAGGCAGCTGGGTATAAAGGATCTCAGACTGCTATTCAACCGAGTCGTAGACGAATCGTCTTACAGATCACCACGACACTTCTACGTCTCTCTTCCTCTCTCTCTACCTTTTCCTCACGGTAAAGGGAAAGAGTTCCTATCCTTGAGAATTACGACTAAGAAATGTTCAAGGTAAACATGAAGTTTTGGTATTTCGGAGGAATCAAAATAGGACTACAACCCCACCTGCTTCAAAAGAAAAAGAAAAGGATGCATCAATGGAAAACATAATATATTGTATAGATATGATTCTACATATGTAGAACCTAAGTTTAAAAAATTAGTGGTTTTTTAAAAAAAAAATCAGAGTTATTAAAATCCTTTGGCATAATCTTTACCTCTCTTAATAAAATTCAACAGGTGCTTTCTTTCAGACACCATTATTCAGCATGATAGGAATAAGCAACAATGAATCTTAAATTTATGGTCCCCTTCACACAATTTCTAGCAAGCTTGCAAAGGTGTTGGCAGCTTTCTCTGCTTTCCTATTTAGAATAACAACACTGTAGTATTAAACTCAAAACCTACAATGTGGTTAATCTTAGCCATGTTTTGAGGTTTGTTTCTTTAGTCATAATTATGACTGACAGTTGATAAATTGTAATTCATACAAAATATAAGCACATTTTAAATCCTTTGAAATCCTTATACTGTAGCTGGTTGGAGTGAATGAAGAAGAGTGAACAGAATCTTGGTTGATATCACTAACTACAGTTTAGCATGAAATTCAAACCAGTGAATATAGAGCATCCAGCCCGAATATTTATTTCCAGCTTGAGAAAATGTGTGTGTGCATGTGTGCATATACATATATTTGCTGACACTTTATTTAAACTAATTTTTATATCAGTGATTGCATGATCTCTGTAAATGCCATACGCTAAATAAATAAGATGTAGATTTGCTGAAATTTATTTAGTTTAAGAAGTCTTTAAAAAGCGACAATGCGACAAAAAGAAAAAGAAACAATAATAAGCCATGAGGAACTATCCTTGCTTCTTCCATTATTATTTTTTCAATCTTACATCTGCTAAAAATAAAAAAGCAATACCAGATCAATATTAAATCCAAAACAAAACTGATAGAAAATAGATAATTCAGATTTCTTGTTTACTAAACCGATGAATCTATAAACAAAAGTGTTAGAAACGTTTAACACAAGGAAATTGCAAAAGATGAGATTGTTATTGGTCTCTATCTTAAAATCAAACTAAAATATTTCCTTGAAATTGAAGATGGTGCTGAAATTTCTGCAGTCAAAGGGGAAAAATGACACCACTCCTGAAGTTACTTAACTGCTGAATAATTTCCATATGCTTTGATGAGACTGTTCTGGTTTAACAAGCACTTTTACAATTCTTTAACATCAAGAAGACTACATAAGGGCACTTATGATTTGAATCTGGTCTTCTGCCTCCTGAGCAAATGGAGATGTCCTTCTTGAGACTAGAAATAAGGCCAATGAGTGGATATTAGTTTCTATTTTCATTCTTTTAAGGATATTGTTAAGTAGATATAAGCAGAGATTTCCCTTTATAAACACATAAAAGAAAGCTTTTGGTTGAATGGTTGGAATCAGGATATAGGAAATAAATCTTTGTTGAGTGATTGAGCCAAATATTTCTGTGTATAGTATTATTTCCAAGTCCTAATAACTATTTAAATGACAAAGAATCTTTATAGAGTAGCTGAAAGTTAATCTATGCATGATGAAGCAAGGATGTCAATAGTCCTCCTATATAGATAATGCAGGTATCAAAGGCTCATCTGTGGGGGTTTCCTTCTCCAGAGCTCCATTTCTTTTTTTAAAAAAACAACAATAATTTTATTAATTTTCTGTTATTACAAGTCATAATTTTATTAATTTTCTGTTATTACAACAATAATTTTATTAATTTTCTGTTATTACAAGTCAACAAGTAAACAACATGTTGTCTGGGTCTATTTGTTACCACCAGTTTAGTGATGGTAATAAAAAGCATTATTTTAGTAGCATGAACAAACTTTAAGTTAAGTGGCATAAAAGAGAAATAAATGAAACAGCCTCTTTCTAGAAAAGCAAAATTATATTGATTAAATCTGTATGAGGTGAACAGATGGACATGTATCTTTCCTCATGGCATACACTGATTTGTGATTAGGGGAATCTGAATGGGAGGATGTGGGGGGAAGTGTCAAAAAGGCAACATGGTAATTGCAGCCACATAATGCACATGCAAAGGGGCAGTGATTTATATAGTCAACTTGATATTTTTAAACTCTCCCTGCTCCTGTAGAGACCACTAATTGTTACTAGTGAAATTTCTTCTTCTTCTTCTTCTTCTCCTTCTCCTTCTCCTTCTCCTTCTCCTTCTCCTTCTTCTCCTTCTCCTTCTCCTTCTCCTTCTCCTTCTCCTCCTCCTCCTCCTCCTCCTCCTTCATATTCCTACAGGTGCAGGGTCCACTATCTTGCACAATCAAATGCAGCATCCAAGACTAACTGGGTAATTTTTATGTCTAAATTTATTGTGTCTTGTCATTTTTGCTTCAGCCTTCTAGGTGGGCACTTGCTATCTGTGTTAAAGTGGAAGGCGATACAGGCAACAGTGTGAGTTGTTTCTCATAGGCGTTTCTTCTGCATTTTCTCAGATATTGACGTAATACCTATTTCTGCCATACTGTGTCATTGCTGACATGGTCAAGAAGAAAAACACTAACCACCAATAAAGTATGTGCATGTCCATGGTGTGTAAAGAGCATTTGGTGGTTGACCAGCATTCAGTCCCGTATAAAGCTACTGGACATACCATAACCAGTGAAATGTGCCTCCTCAAATTTTTCTTTAACGTAACAAAATAATTATGAAACTAATGTGTTTCCAGCAGGTTCATCTTGTCTTTTTTAAAACAAATATCACCCAGGAGATTAAGTTAAGATGTGAAAAACATAATATGGTTTTTGACAAAAAAGCCACATAATTAAAATACATACTGTATGTTACTTGTAAATAATATATATTCTTTTGTAACTATAATGGAAACTATTGCGATTGTGCTTTCAAATTATTCTAATATTCAGACTCTATCATACTTCATCCTTCACCCTTCTTTGTTCAGCTCCAATCCTTAGCCATAGAAAA
>NW_015386920.1:868378-871601 GCF_001527695.2 Protobothrops mucrosquamatus | reverse complement strand
AAAAACATAATATGGTTTTTGACAAAAAAGCCACATAATTAAAATACATACTGTATGTTACTTGTAAATAATATATATTCTTTTGTAACTATAATGGAAACTATTGCGATTGTGCTTTCAAATTATTCTAATATTCAGACTCTATCATACTTCATCCTTCACCCTTCTTTGTTCAGCTCCAATCCTTAGCCATAGAAAAATTCTACATACAGTATAGGAATAGAAAAGAAATGATATCTCATTTATTATCTTTTTGTGTTTAAAAATTGCCTGCAAAGTTGGATAATGATGAGAGGTTGATGCAATGGCATAATAATGCAAGCAATAGTTTGGATGAATTGATCGTTGAATTCTCCTTGCAGAAAGAGCTTATACCACTTTATTAATGGAGAGAAACAGCAATGGATGAGATTACTTTTTAACAATAAATCATAGAAGTGCAAAAAATAAATAGAATCAGAGTGACCTTAAGCCAATTATATTTTCTCCAACTGATCTTACTCACAGGACTCTTACAATAAAAAATGGAACACAAGACCATGTATGATGCCTTAAGAAGAAACACAGTGCATAAATGTAACAAATGAACAACCTGTTATTCCCACCTTCTACTGCCATAGATTTACAACTCAACAAGCCTGCCCTTCATTTGAAAAGATTCTACAAGGTGGAAAAAGAACATGTATACCTTCTTTCCTGCTTATTCATCAATTGATTTTATCATCATGTCCAATATATCCATTATTGACTAAAATCAAACAGACAACCCTAACACCATTTCAATGACAAATCTGTCATGGAAACTGTTCTTCATTATGCAACATCATTTTTAAGGCTAGATCACTATAAACTGCTGGATATAAGCAAATTTATATTCCCCCCCTCTCCGTCAAAAAAAAAAAAAGAATAAAGACACACTATTAATGTTATATGCATGTGAGAAGCAAATATATTAAATACCAGGTTAATGGTAGGATTGTAAAGCAGCACAGGAATTAAGGAATCATCTTTCCTTTTCCTTTTAGAATATTTTAATTGTCCTATAGACAGAGTCTCCAGTTATACATTTTTTTAAAAAAAGTCATATTTATCATATACTTTGTCATGCATATTTAGCTTTTATGTGCCATAGTCCAAGTTCCACTGCCATAACAAAATCATCATAACCCAGGATCTAATATAAAACAAGATTTGGCACACTATGTAAAATAAGTTATGTGCATGCTAAGAAACTGGATTTAGCTCTAACACTTTAATCAATTCCGTTCTAAGAAATCGTAGGTGTAGGTCTGACTTATAAACTTGACATTATCAATTTCAATAATGTTTCCCTTTTGGAATGGAAGAAAGAGAAGAAAGCCTGTTCTTTCTATTTAATTGATTCTTTAACCACCTTGACAGGTAAAGGAACACACAAAGCTATAACTTGCTATACTGGATTATTAGTGTTTCATTTTTAAAGTATACATTATGGCTATATTAAAGTTATCACATGTGAGGGTACACATAGCTAATTAGATGACCTTCTGCCCTTCTAATTTTCTTTTCTCCATGAAATAATCGTCCTTCATTTTTTGTTTTTGTTTTTAACCTTTCCTTTAAAATTAGTGTTGTTATTTTTTAAAAAAATTTCTTTTATTTTTGTGCGCTGAGTGATAGTCTGGACAAAAGAAAAAAGAAAAAATATATGATGTAATATTTGAGCCACCTTTCCTTCTATGTGTTAATCAAGACAAATTTCATTGAAAACTCAAATCTACTAAAATATTCTATACTCTGCAAAAAGTAGGTTCCATAAAGAATAATCTGCTTGTCTTAGCAAATGATGACATCATAGCAGATAATGACGTTAAGCTCAAAATATGAAACATAATTATTGTCTCATCACTGCAGCTGCAAACATTATTAATGGCCATAAAATTATCCAGGCTTTTTAAAGATCTAGTTGTGCTATTTTTTCTTAATTTCTTATGGTTGCAAATATGAAGCAACTGACTTTACCATTACATAAATGCAAATGTAAAAATAAAACCAGATGGTTTGCAACCATTAGTACAGAAATCAAGAAAGAAAAAGTCAGATGCAGTTAAAATAAATCCAAATTGTTCACATTTTGACATGTTTTATACCGGTATTTATTTTCATCATTCTTTTTACTTCTCCTCGCCCTTCCCTCAAATAATTATTTTGTCCAATCCTGTGTTCTATTTCAAACAGTTAAAAAAGGAAAAAATAATTTAAAGTAATAAAATGTATCTAACACATCTTCCTGAAACAACAGATAGAAATGCTGAAGTAAATGAGTCTGTGTCCACTGTGTCCACTGTGTCCACTGTGTCCACTGTGTCCACTGCTTACAATAGTGCCAAATGAACCTATTGATTTGTACAATGATACATAAATTGATACATACTCAGCAAAAATGGTCATCATTATGTTTTCCCTAAATACTGCTAATTGGTAAAGGATTTTAAAAGCCTGTATTGAAAATACACGTTTTCTCTCATTTCTTCAATGGAGTCATTTCAAAATAAAGATAGCTGTTTTTTGTTTGTTTGTTTTTTTGAGCACAAGACCAACAATACATTACTTTCTTTAAATGTGACATAGTTTCTATTGCTTGAAACTTTGTAATCTACTGTCCATTAATAAGTAGGGGACAAGACAGAAGGGGAGGGTAGGGGAAGAGAGGGTAGGGGAGGGATGAGGAGGGAAGATACATGGCCTATGCATAGTTGATACCCAGCAGATACTAGGTTTTAAAATTTCAATTTAGTGAGCTTCACAGTTTTCACAATTTAGTGAAAATATTTTGTCAGAGATGAGTTATGCCATTCACAAGCAGAAGGTACAAATTCCACAACACTTTGAAAGATTTATTAAGATAAAACTAGCTTCATCTCTTAGGCAGTGCTTTTTATCAGCAATGGCAATGAATGAAATATCTTATGTCATCTGCTACATGATATAGCACAGGAGTAGCTCAACCATACAAATTGAGTATCCAGATTCAAATGCAGTGTTCTGAAAATTTCAGTTTCTGTGTAACAAAATTATGCTTTACTATTTTGAACCAAATAACTAGATTATCCATCTCGTCGGGGCTATCTTTTCTTATTGCAACTATGACACTTTAATGTTTTGATAACTCTAGCAAACGTCTGTGCATCTTAGATCTTTCTAGCCACACAGGCTTGGTATATAGATCACATAAAGCCTTGCA
>NW_015386920.1:841319-868180 GCF_001527695.2 Protobothrops mucrosquamatus | reverse complement strand
TTGAAAAAATATTTGCAGGATTTGAATGAGTTTGCATATCAACACTTCAAACAGTAGTTTGCATCAAATTTAAAATTTCAACAGTAATAATGCAGTCAAATCTGCTGAAGGACAACGTCTGAACTCAGCATTCTTAGAAGTTGTAAATCTAAGAAGTTGCTTTAAGTGACTGATTCAAAATAGGCCTAACAATACTTTTATCTATTTAGATTGAAACAACTAAGCTTTTGGTTTAATGCAACAATTTGACATTTGCACAAATACAGAAAACATATTAATGTAATATGTACTCCAAATACTGAGTTATCACAATGGAATTTAGTCTGTATAATTATAAGGCAGAATGGTAACAACATTCTGGAGAATTGTGGCAATGTCAAGTCTGAAACAGATCCCAACTGCACTAATGATTGAAGATTATGAAGTTTCTAAACTCAAAGCTAAAAGTCAGAAAATAAATTTAGTTTTGGCAAAAAAAAATCCTACTTACAAGTCTAAATACATAATTATATTAATAATTATCTGAGTAAAATTTATAGTGTATATTGATTTGTTTGGAAAAAGACTGACGTATCATTGAATTTTAAAAAACATCCTTCGTGTCTATAGTATGTGAATTTAGAACATCCTATTCTTGAACAAGATTAAGGAATAAAATTCATTACAGCTGCTTATACTAATAAACAAAAATGTTAAATTTGGACTATGAAAGTCAAATCTTCAATCACAAAGGCTCATGGTGATCTTAAGCCAATCAATATTTCTAACCTGTCTTAGAGTTTTATGAAGATAAAATAGGAAAAACCAAGTATACTGTCTTGAACTCTGTAAAATAAGAAAGAATGTAAATACAATAATTTAAGAGCTATAATTCATATATTTTCTGAAATATCTGTCAATACCCATAAGCTAATTCCAGCTTACCTGTTTCAAATCCAAATGTTGGCACAATATCAACTGTCCCGTGAAAGGCTCCTGCCCAAGCTGAGGTAGCACAGCTGACAGTAGTAGGATCTGACTTTGTTGCGTCACACTGTGGTGGAGGAATCTTCCCTGCACAAACTGAAGGCATTGGCAAAGGTTTGTACCGTGGGTCGAGATGTGAAGTCGGATGATGGTGATGATGCATGTGTACATGGGGATGACGGTGATGCATATACACATCATGCATATGTCCATATGAAGAGCTCATCTGAGATGCTAAAGGATAATGCCAAGACTCTGGCATGTTAGATGGAGTAGGTAGAGCAGTCTGATGCAACGTATGTCCTGGCCAGCTGTTAGGATCTGCTACTGAAAAGGTGCTTGGTATAGTAATGGGAAAATCATGATGAATTCCACTTAAAGATGGTGGAGGTGGAGTTTGATAAGAACTGGTCCAAAATGAAGCTGGGAAGCTCCTCCTTTGGCTTGCAATTGTTGTGTTCTCTTTTAAGAGAAAAGCAAAAATGATATAAACCCTTAAAATGAATTTAGAAACACAACTGCTATGTAAAGAAACTAAGGATGCTCATAACTGTTTTTAAATGCCTGTGAAACTACATCAAGAAATATAATAATCACAGCACCTTTTAAAATCTATAGATAAGTGATCGGTGCTTTATATCTACTATACCTTTTAAATTAAACCTGAGATTAAATTCATATTATTAAAACGTAATGCAAAATAATTGAAAATCTGATGAAGTAATGATTTTTTAATCAAGGAGGTAGTTTTTGAAAGCTGCATAACACCAAGAAAGCAATACATAAAATTGTGAAGACAAATATTTTTATCCCATCTTTCTTATAAGAATGGGATGTCTCAAACTGCTTTATAAAATATCACTAGAGAGGGATGATGTTCATAAGTTCAGTGCCACAAAGAGAAGTCACAATTCCTAATAGAAAGGACCTGCGGCATGCCAGCTCTGCCAGTACTCATCAGAAATGATCAGAAATGATCATAGACAGGTGCTCCTGCAGGTATCCTTAGTCTATAACAGTGTTTCTTAATCACAGCAACTTTAAGATGTGTTGACTTCAACTACCAGAATTCTCCAGCTAGCATCGAAGTCCATACATCTTAAAACTGCTGGGTTAAGAAATGTTGCCCTATGCCAACTATGACCTTAGAGGTGACAAACAGATTGAATTACACTAGAAAGCACCGTTGGATTGCAAATCATGGAGTATGTTGAACATCCATCCCAGCAATAAGTCTAGGACAGTGGTGGCGAACCTATGGCACGTGTGCCAGAGGGGGCACTCAGAGCCCTCTTTGTGGGCATGCACGCCTCACTCTTCAGCTAGGTTTTCGCAGGAAAAAGCCATTTCTCAAGCCCCTTTCTAGGCAAAACAAGCCTCTTTCTAGGCAAAACAAGCCTCTTAAGAGCAATCCTGCGAAAACAAGCCTCCGGAGCAAGCACACTCGCTCCGGAGGCTTGTTTTGGCTAGGAAGGGGCTTGAGGAATGGCTTTTTCCTGCAAAAACTTATCCAAAGGGTGAGGTGTGCTCACTCCAGAGGCTTGTTTTGGTTAGGAAGGGGCTTGAGAAATGACTTTTTCCTGTGAAAACTTAGCCAAAAAGCTTGCAGTCTCTGCCAGATCTCTGTTGGGATAAAGTCTTTTAGCTCCTAGAGCACTTCCAAACGCAGCCAGTCCCTGCATTTGGAAGCACTCCATAGGTGCCGAAACATTTTTATCCCAATGGAGATCTGGCAGAAGGCTCCGTTTCTCAAGTGCCCCATTCCAGGCATACGGAGCTTGCAGTCTCTGCCATATCTGGCGGAGATCTGGCAGGGACTGCAAGCTCTGTATGCCTGGATTGGGGGGGCTTGAAAAATGGAGCCTTCTGCCAGATATCTGTTGGGATAAAAAAATGTTTCCGCACCTATGGAGCGCTTCCAAACGGAGGGACTGGCTGTGTTTGGAAGTGCTCTATAGGAGCTAAAATACTTTATCCCAACAGAGATCTGGCAGAGACTTCAAGCTCTGTATGCCTGGAATGGGGCACTTGAGAAACGGAGCGCTCCTCTCTGTGCAGTCACATATCATGCTTCAAAATGCATGGAATCCCTGCATTTTGAATAGCCCCACCAGAGCACAAACACTCCACAATCCATAATGCCAAACCCTAACCTCCACCACACCCCAGGTCATCCACAATGCCAAATCCTAACACCCACCCCAGGGCAACCACATTCCTTCACTAACCTCCTTTCCAGCTACGTTCTCCATGTGCAGGGCAACAAAAGAAGTTTGTGGAACTAAAAAAAAAAAAAGATCAATTTGACCTTCCAACTTCTCGTGAAAAAAAAAGATCTCGCAAAGTTGGAAGGTCTGGTTGAACTTTTTTTTTAACCGCTGGTCCCACAAGCTTCTTTTGTTGCCCTGCACACGGTGGTGGAGAACAGAGCTGGAAAGGAGGTTAGTGAAGGGAGGCTTTGGGGAAGCAAGGGGAGGGGTCTGCTCTGACCTCTGCTGCCTCACTCTGCCAGCATCAGGGCTCAGAAGCTTGTTTTCACCAGGAAAAAGCCATTTCCCAAGCCCCTTCTTTCTAAAAATGGAGCCAAAGCATGCCTTGCTCTTATTGAGAACAATCCTGCAAAAACAAGGATGACAAAGGACAGCACAGTTAGTTCTGAAAATGAAATCCTTAAAATGTGGAATTCTCTGCCAAATAATTTTAAGCCAATGAAAGCACTTGGGATTGCTTTCATTACTTTGTTTGGATCATCTTATGCTTGTGAGCAGCTGTTTTCAGCTTTGAATTATATCAAATCTGACACCAGAAACAGACTAACAGATGACCTGAGTGCGGCATGTGTTGCTTTCAAACTTACAAAGTATGAGCCAAGGTTAGACAAATTATCAGCATGCATACAACAGCAAAAATCACATTAATTGTTCAAAAGCATGCCAAATGCAAACTTTTACCTTTCAATAAAAAGTTGTTTGTATCATTGAAAGCTTTGTTATTGTGTTTTTCTTTTAAGACAAAAGATGTTAATGTACGAGTTGTTTTTTCTAAACTAAAATCTCAGTATTCAGGTTAAATTGCCATGTTGGCACTTTGCGAGAAATAAATGGGTGTAGGGTTGCAGTTTGGGCACTTGGTCTCTAAAAGGTTAGCCATCACTGGTATAGGTGGTACCTCGCTCAATAGTAGTAACTGTGAGAGGGATCTTGGAGTCCTAATGGACAATCACTTAAATATGAACCAGCAGTGTGCTGCAACTACCAAAAAAAGCCAACATAGTTCTAGGCTGCATTAACAGAGGGATAGAATCAACATCACGTGAAATGTTAATATCATTTTATAATGCCTTGGTGAGGCCACACTTGGAATACTGCATCCAGTTTTGGTCACCATGATGTAAAAAAGATATTGAGACTCTAGAAAGAGTGCGAAGAACAACAAAGATGATTAGGGGAATGGAGGATAAAACATATAAAGAATTGGATATGTCTAGTTTAATGAAAAGAAGGACTAGGGGTGACATGATAGCAATGTTCCAATATCTCAGGGGTTGCCACAAAGAAGAGGGAGTCAAGCTATTCTCCAAAGCACCTGAGGGCAAGACAAGAAGCAATGGATGGAAACTAATCAAGGAGAGAAACAACCTAGAACTAAGAAGAAAGTTAGAAGAATTAACCAGTGGAACAACTTGCCTCCAGAAGTTGTGAATGCTCCAACACTGGAAGTTTTTAGGAAGAGATTGGACAACCATTTGTCTGAAATGGTATAGCATTTCCTGCCTGAGCGGGCGGGTTGGACTAGAAGACCTCCAAGGTCCCTTCCGTTTCTATTCTATTCTATTCTATTCTATTCTATTCTATTCTATTATATTATATTCATGTTCATTTTATCTATTAACTGAAACTCAATTGATATAATGACCAATGTTATTCCACATAATCACACAGATACGTTTAAAATTGGGCAAATAATTTTCTCTATATGTGATATCTGTCATGGTTCCGACAGATGAAACCCTTCAAAAGAATTTTGAGGCAGTCTCAAGGATTGTCGTCGGATTTTCTCCCATCTACCAATGGGGCGGCTGAATCTGCGAACTCAATGGTGGAGAGGTCCAGGTGCCTTTTTAGGGGGAGGTCATAAGGTGGAATCCCAAAAAGGTTTCAGCAGGCTACAATGGAACATAGGGTGGACTTTTCCTAGGAGTCTGGGAAGCTTTAATTCTACCGTGACTGGGTTAATGATCCTTATGATAGGGAAGGGTCCTAAGTATCTTGGTCCTAACTTCCTACTAGGTAACTTAAGCTGTAAATATTTTGTGAACAAATAAACCTTTTCCCCAATTTGGAATGACCTTTGAGGAGCTCTCAAATCTATTTCTATTGCTTTCCTTTGTCTTTTGAATTTTAAATTATTCTTACTTTTTATTTATCTATATATTAAAGGATAATAATAAATAAAACATTCCCAACCGTTTTTACACATTTACGTATTTAGATTCCATCCATCTAGTTACCCCAATTTCTCTAGTTGCATATATTTTGTGCTGGTTGCAGATAAAGGTATGGTTTTGTGTAGCACTGTATTGTTTTTGTTCTTTAAATAAAGGTAATATAGTAAGCTGAAAGAAATCACAATATGTGTTTTTACATATCTATGAAGAAAACAATGTGCAATTTAGTTTTCTTCTCAAAACTTACCTCTACATAAATCTGTTTTGGTTTTTGAAAGAACAGCCTCTGAATTAAAGTTGTTAGCTTGATTTAAAGCTCTTGAGAAGTGTTCATCCACCACTGAGCCAATGTCTCCCTGAAAGTAAGTGAAAAGGACGCAGCGAGAATTAAGGTATTCCATTTCAGTAGGCTGATCTTTGTCATCTTCCTCTTGCTTATTAGAAAGTGTCAATTCCAGAGTTTCTTGCATCTTGCTGTATACAACTATTTTATTCTAAGGAGAAAAAAATTGATAGACAACAGAACAATACATAATTACATATCAGAAAAGTCAATGATCATTAACATATGAAAATGAATATAGATTATGTATTTGTTACAACTGCACTCATGTCCCATTCTACATAGTAGGACGTTTGCTAATTAGCTACTATCATGGCCTATTAGGATCCCCTTTATATTTCCCATCTGGTTATTTGCTTGTGATAGGAAAAAAAGAAAGAAATAAAACAAGCCTTTCTGAATGTTTCAGAATAGTGGAAAATCGAGTAAGAATTCAAATATGAAATACAGAGGCCATAGATTTTGATAAAAAAGAGAAGAATGCCAGCAATTTATTATTTCAGTGTTATTCAGCTTTAAGATGTTTCTTATTTGCCAAAAGCAAATTCTTTGTGGTATTTTTGTGCAGATTTAAACTGAATAAATAATAATATAGAAAACAGAAGAATTATGATGTCAATCATGTGCTTAATTTCTTGGAAGTAAGTCTTAATCATTTTCTAAAAAACTAGACAATTATGCTAGAAAAAACAGCCCAATTTAAAGACAACTATTTTCAAAATTTTCCCTTTTTACAAAAAAACTTCACCTATTATGATATGATACCCTAATATTCTATTAGAAAAATGGGATTTAAAAAAATAAATTATAATGTTTCAAAGCAGTTTAGATTTCTAGATATGAAAAACATCTGCTTCTTGACATATGTTTATCCAAAGTAGATATTAATGTCATACAATTTTAAATGATAAATCAATAAATATTACTTGAGAGCTGAATGACCCTTTGAGAGCTGAATGCAATGAAATTTCATTTTAATGTATGCCGATTAGTGTACATTCAAAGTGACAATAAAGTTATTTCTATTCTATTCTATTCTATTCTATTCTATTCTATTCTATTCTATTCTATTCTATTCTACTGTAAATAAACTTGAAAACTTACATCCAAAAATCAGTTACAATTCAACTGAAGGGGAAAGGTCCAAATTTATATTGCTCTGCCAATATAAATGACACTAATATACTGCAGGATGGGCTTGAAATAATTAGCTTGACTTTGATAAAACTGCTCTTACAGTAGTAGAAATAAAAAAAAACAGAAATCATTGGAGTTTAGACCATATTTGTGAATTCCAACCAAGATGGTATTAAGGGTTACTTCCCATGTATGGAGAAAACATTTTTGTGTGTGTGTGCATAATAATGATAAAACCTCATGGAATGCAGTAAAAACCAAAAAAAAAGAATGAATTCTCAGATGA
Organism: Protobothrops mucrosquamatus; assembly: GCF_001527695.2. NCBI lineage: Eukaryota > Metazoa > Chordata > Lepidosauria > Squamata > Viperidae > Protobothrops > Protobothrops mucrosquamatus. Next base: position 861,001 of record NW_015386920.1, on the reverse strand, counting down.
CTATATTGGGGCCAAGTCAATATTAGTCCCACTTCACCCACGCACAGCATAGTCTAAAAGTGCTGTCATCCTGATAAGAATGTCCGGATTTATTCTGCTATATCAGATTCTTAAGTCAAGGGATAAAAACTGAATTTCAAAAATAAAATTTTCTGTGTAATTTTTTCATTATTCTTTAAAATACATACTGTGATCAAAAAGTGCTGCTTTCTATCGTTTATTAAATTTTGGCAGAGCATTCTGCACCCATTTAGCAAAGAAGTCAATGGAATTGTATTTAATAAGCACATCTGTTGAAACTGCTGCCATGGTAAATATATATGCAGACATTTGATTCATATAATTCTTAATTTTGTTTGGAACTGACATAATACTCATCTCAAGAATAATAGACCTAATTAAAAACAAACAACAAGCAGTTGAAACAATATAAGCAACATAGTCTTGTGGCACTTTTAGCAGAAATATATTAATTTACTGAGACTCTATATTTCTAGGCATTACAACTCAGTTAATCAAATAATCTTATGCAAGGATTGTAGACCATCATGATATAGTTTATAGTAATATGTCTTATAGTTTTTAACATGTTTACTGTAACAGACCAACTTTCTCTTTGGAATTATGGGACACTGTATTTCTGGTGACATATCTAAAAGACTAAAACTCAAAACTGATTAGGCTTTCCATTTAAGAAGTGACTTACTTTGCCTTAGGGTCTACAATCATCATAATGATCAAATTTTCACTATAACAAACCTCAAAGGTTTTCCTGGAACCTATTTTTAAGTTAGACAAGACAAAGGTACATTTCCTTCTAAAAGAAAATTCTTATTTATTCTGAATACTTGTACTCATAAGCAGTGTTTTTGTAAAAAAAAAATATATAAAAAGGTGCTGGAACTCACACACGTCATACAACCCGCCTTGCCTACCCTACAAGGTTTACCTTTGTAGTTGAAAAAAATCCCCTTCAATGTTTAGTGTATCTAAAAGACTAGGATTTTGTTCAAGCCAACTCTGGAAAATATGTTGAAAAAAGATGCCAGAATTCTGTTCCGGTGCGTTCTATGACAAAAAAAAGCCCTGCTCATAAGTAAAAGACCATATGAATTTAATGTGACTTGTTTCTGGGCATAAATGCAGAAAAGCAGCTTTCCTTAAGGACTACCTCCAGCTTTTATTCAGAATTAATAGTGAAATCATGAATTCACAACCCCAACATCCCTTCTTTTTAGCAATTTATGCAAGCAGGCTGACCTTACAACTTCTAAGACAGTAGCAGAACTTTGAACAGATCTCAGGTGACTCAAAAAAAGAGATACAGTGGCTCTCAATATTGTCTTCACAAAGTTTTTCACCTTCCAAGAAAAGAATAACTCAAGAAACCTGCCAGCCTTGAGCACAGAATTGGTAAAAAAGAAAAAAGAAAAAACAACAAGCTGGCTGTATCTCCCACAATCCTCTGATACTGACACCTCCATGTTGTCTGGTGGGAAATAACTTTAAGTATGAAGTACCACCAGTACTTTTGTGCTACTGAAGCGGCAGCACCTTCTCTCCTGCCACCCAGGCAGCCCTCTTACAGGTTCCTTGTTAAGACTCTGCTCATCTGATAACCATTGCTCTTTAGTTTCAGCCATCTAGCTATCAAAACCACCCAGGCCCCTCCAGACACGAAGTTCCAGTACTCCTTATTTGAGCAGACCCTTCATCAAATGACGGTGGCTGAAGCCACCCATACACCCATACTGCTCAGAGCCTGCCCAAATACTCATGTGGTGGCAAAGATAAACTGCCATTTTCCATGTAGGATCATTTTGGATCATAGTCAGACTAAGGTTTGTAAGGCTACGTATAAGGTGTTGGTAGTAAGCCAAAGCATGTGTTCATGAATACAACTGTGAGCAAGTGACTGAGTAAAACACTGCCTCTGATTGGATTCATATGACCTTTTATTTGTAGCCTGCATGTTGAAGAGATGAGTATTACTCCTAGATTAAAGAATGCCAGAAGAACGTTTGTGTATGTGGTGTGTGGCTGAAGACAGGTCTCAGAACAGAGCAACCAGCCAGTCTGTTCAACCAGGTATGTTCACCTAAGGAGCTAATACCAGTAGTCAAGCTCCTAAGTGATACACAGCATTGGTTAAACTACAAAGACCCTCATCCCCTTCTAAACATCCTTTTTGAACAGACACTTCATCATTTTTTTTTTCTCACTCCTGGGTTCATCCATCCCACCTCTTCCAAAAATGGGACTAGCCGAGTCCGTTATTCCCATGTCTGCTTTCTCCGCCCACTATGAGAACGACAGCTTTCCCGTTGACTTGTTAAGAGTCTCTCACCTGTTGGCTCGGCGTCACCGCTGGGCTGGAGAACGGGCAAGGACTCGTGGAACACACGGCGGACGCTGCGGGCAGTTTCACCTGGGACGGGTGACACGTCGCCTGCGCCTGATGCCTCACCACATCCGAGCAACTCATGATACCAGCAGGACCTGCTGCTGGTGGTCCCGGCACTTCTACGCTCCAGGCACAGCTACCTTTTCCCAAGGGATCTTGACAACGGTGCTTTGACGGGACTGCGAAGCCAAGAGGCGTTCATCTTGAGCAGGCGGCCGCTTTAACACTTATATAAGAAGTTATGAGGCGGCGGCGGCGGCGGCGGACGCATAAGAAGGCACCGTAGCCACGGGGAGGCAGAGAAGCGCAATACGCCTCTGCCGCCCTGATTATCATATACGCAATACGGAGCCCCCACGCTCGACCAGTTGCCAGAGCACCAGGCAGCGCGTCCCAACTTAGGAAACTCCGCCTTGCCCTCTTCGGATTGGAGCAAAGTTTGCTTCGAGACTGAAAGTGGATTCTCACAAAAAAAAGAAACTGCCGGACTCCTCCTTTTATGCAGGTTGACCGTGCGCGCTGTGTTAGATTGGGGTGTTTGCTGTTGTGTTGTTTTTGCTTTGGGAAAGCGGAGAATAGCAACTGCGCCCAAGGAAGAATGTGGAAATAATACAAATGTCAGATTTTTTTTTTCTTTTCCTTTTGCTATCGACTATTTGGCCGTTTTAAATTCATCGTGGAATAGGCGTCAGCCTCTAATTTAATTTTGCATTGCATTTTTTTTTTTTTTGGTAACCTTAGCATAAAGATAGGACATACAAAGAGCAAGAAAACAAATTTTCTTTCTCATCTCAACAGGTACAATGTCAGTTGCTTTTGTAAATTGTGTTACAATAGGCAATCTTTACAGGCAGATATGATCAGAGATTAGCAGATAATTTCAGGGGGGAAAAAGAAACGACGAATCTTTTAAGAATTGATGCAGATCTAACCTTTTCTTCTCATGGGATTTTTAAAAGGACACCTTGGGCAATTTAATGCCAAAATTCATAAAGTTACAACCAAACCATTTCCAACTGGAGCATTTACTGCTTTGCTAGCAGAGGAAATGCTATTATTACAAGTGCACTTTTAGAAAAATGCTTATAGTTTTCTGTGTTTTTTTTTAAATTTATCTTTCAGAGGATAAGCAGCAGAATTCTTCATTAACTGATTTCACTGATAGAGTGAAGAATTGATGAATAATGCTACTCTAGGTTCAGGATCTGAATTGCCCAATACGAGAACTAAGTAGCTTATATTTAAAGGAAAGGAAATATTGCTGATTTTTTGCTTTACTTATGCAACATTGACTTATTATTGTAATGTTGTGCATGTTTTAATTTATATTGAGAAAAGGCAGATTCACATTAACTCACCTCTGGGTTTTTTATGCTCTGCCACGCTACAGAATATTCAGAATCTTTGTACTTGCACAATGCACACCCTCACTCACATCCACAATGTATTATTGGTATCCATCCAGGGGCAGCATATGGCAGTCAGATTACCAACTAATAGTCACCATGTAATGTTACAGACTGCTTCATATAATGTGTTCAGAGATTGCCACATGCTTCAACTCATTTTTTCCAACATTTTCATCATACTGTCATCCACCCATGAAGATGTAATGCTGTCCCCTATTGCAAAGGAATCACCCATGTTCATTAAAAGCTTGACTGTAGTCATATACACTATAGTCATGAGCATTTAATTGGGTCATGGATGGCTGCTATATTGGATTTCATTTTGCCTTCACTGGGATAATGTAGATTTACCACCCACATACACATTTTTTTCTGTTGAAAGGTGGCCCATTGTGTAACCAACTGCTTGAGTGGAGGGGTCAGCATGTGCAACCCATGTGTCAATATGTTACTCAGAGAACAGAACTCAGAGGGCTGCATGTGGTTTATGCGTTATGGTTGTTGCATGGTGGAGAATGAATGATCCTCTTATTCTTTTCTATTTGTGGTATGTCAGACTGTCTTGTCTCAGCATCCAGATTCATTGTTTGTTAGATAGGAGTTGCTGCAACAATAATGTGATTAGTCGGTGTTGCCTATCAGTTCCTTTACTCCATTGCCCTTTTCTCTAACATTGCTACTGAAGAAATTATCCTGGTTCTACACGGGGATGTGGGGGCAATGAGTTGCAATTATTGCCTGCTCTGCTCTACAGTTTACTGGAGGACATCATAAGAGCTGGAATGGAACTGCTACCAATTACCCATGACCCACCAGGTGTGGATGAAGTACAAAGAGGAAAAGGTGTACATACAATGGGAGGCATCTGGTCAATCAGCACCAGACTGTTACCGAAAATATGTGGCAATGGGGGATGGTCAGGCCCTTTGTACAGACTATTTCTGCAGAGGTATGCAAAGTTTTCTGATTAAACCTGAAACACCTGTATACCAATGTACCAAATTTAACATGAAAAAGGACTTAACAATCTTCTTTCTTTCCCCCCACCTTCTCCCACTTATAGTGTGATACATGTGCTATGAGGCTTGGATTCCAACTCAATCTCACCAGAGCAACACAAGCATGCAAAAATATTCTTTTCACTCTATGACAATACTAGGGAAAGCAGGTATTCTTGCAGTTATGAGTACCCAGGTTGTGGGATGGGTGTTGAGGGAAAGCTGAACTTTATATTTGACCTGCTATTTCTTTTTAGCAGCCTTTGGATCACCAGCATCAGTCTCCCCCCAGCTGGAGGTTGCCAGGATATGGGTATGGGTATGATTCTATGAGAGTAGTACAAAACCTGGCAATCAGGTGGCATTCACAGGGATTCATATATCTGCTACTGCTAGATATTCCACCTTGCAAATCCACCATGCAGGACTTGGCTCAGCAAAATGTGATACCCTGCTACAAATTATAAAGGTTTCCATCCAAACCATTCAGGAAATACCAAGGAAAAAGCACACACTCAGTAGCACTGATAATATTAACTTATCAGGTAATGAAATGTCTGCAAGCAAATAACCAAGCTCAGAGAGCACCAAGAACGCCACCTCAGGGCAGAAGAAGCTGAACTATAGGTGGAGATTTAATAATAATTTAATAACAGTACTGAATAGTAGTATTGAATTAATAGTAATTTAATATTACTGCCCTACTGGCACACAGGACAGCACAAAGTCGCGATGCTGTGATGCTGGATCCATTCTCTCACAATCTTTGTCACTGCCATGTCAAAATTTCTCTTTCCTATACTGCAATATGGAGAGGATGGAAGTACACTGGGAATTCATCTGATGGAATTTTCAGTAAAAGTACATAAATTGACAAGAGTCTACACATGAATAACTATGTATGAAAACACAACCTACAACCTACAACCTACAACCTACACTTATTGTTTCAATTGTGCATCCTGTGCTTATGGTAATGAGCAGCCAATTCTATTGCTCTTGGATCAATGCACAATGTGGCACTTCTCTTTGATAGTCCCTGTCAAAAGGTGAGGGGAGCAGTTTCTCCTCTTCTTAATTCTAACTGCTGCTTTCTCCACATTTCAGAAGTGTAAGGACAAGAGATGATTAGACATCTATGGAACTCCTACATGTGCTTCATTGATTTTGAAAAAACATTTGATAAAATAAGACACAGCAAACTATCAGAAATCCTGAAACAAGGGGGACTAGATGACAAAAAAATCCAAATCATAAAGGATCTACAGTATATTGGCATCAGGTAGCAAATGTGAGACTAGGCCAAAAATACTCAGCTGATGCCGAAATAAGAAGAGGGGTCAGACAGGGATGTATTCTGCCTTCACTGTTGTTCAATATCTACTCTGAGTCAATCTTCAACGAGGGACTGGAGAACATCGTCGCTGGCATCAAAGAAAACGGTGTTTGGATCAACAACTTAAGATATGCTGATAATACAGTTCTGCTTGCCAGTAAGCATGAAGACCTTCAGCTCCTCATCAACAGAGTCACAGAAATATCTGAAAAATATGGCTTGAAGCTTAACACCTCAAAAACCAAGATCATGGTCGTCAGCAAACAACCTGTTAATTTACCACCAATAAATTTGGAAGGAAAACCATTAGAAAAAGTTGAAAGGATCATGCACCTCAGTTCTAATTTACATGAAAGCTGGGACATGACCACTGAAGTAAAGACAAAGATAGAGAAAGCTCAAACAACATTCTTAAAAATGAAAAAGGTCTTCTGCAGTCACGACATAAGCCTAAGATTGAAAATCAGGCTTGTCAGATGCTATATTTTTTCTATCCTGCTCTATGGAGTAGAGAGTTGGTCTCTGACAGAAGGCCACCTGAAGAGACTAGAAGCATTTGAAACGTGGATTTACAGGCGGCTGTTACATATAAGCTGGGTTGACAAGATCAGAAATGAGAAGGTGATAAGCCGCCTGGGAAAGCCAAGGGAAATCATCAAAACAATTAAAAAACAAAAATTAGAATATTTCGGACATGTGATGCGACACCCAGAAAAATACGGCATACTCCATTTAATCCTCCAGGAAAAGATTGAAGGCAAACGAGGTCCAAGCAGAAGAAGAACATCATGGCTTCAAAATCTAAAGGATTGGTTTGGACAAAACTCAGCAGCACTTTTTCGTGCGGCTGCTGATAAAAACAGAATCGCCAACATGATCACCAACGTCCGATAATGGATATGGCACAAGAAGAAGAAGAAGGAACTCCCAAGAGCAGGAACTGAGTTGTGTGATACCTTCAAAACAGGCTGCAACATGTAGGGACTATGGACTCCCTTAATTCCCTTTTGATTCCCTATTTCCATCCCTATTTTGTCCTTTGCTTAAAATTGTGTTCTGTTCTTAAAAAAAAAAGATTTTGGCTAGGGCTACAGTTTTGCTGTTATCTATCCCCAATGTCCTATGCTAACATGTGGGTTAACATGAATGGGCATGGGGGGTGTGTGCATTTGCACACAGCAGGTAGTCAGTTGCTATTCCAGGCAGGCACAGCTGCTTTCTTTGGATTTTACTGAGAACACAATCTGCAGTACAAAATTTAACTGAGTCTGAAAAGCTACATATGGGCTTTCCTGGCCAGTGAACCATAACATGGGTAATCATGCAGAGAAAGAGATGCCTACAGATATGAATAGAAACAGGCACAAGCACAGACACAGAAATGTGCCCATACGAATGCCTACTTACACACTATTACTGGTAGTTCCATGTGGTTGTTAAGAAATCGATGGCTTGTGGTTCTTTTGAGTATCACAAAAATGGGTCAGTTTTCACTTTCCTTTTCTTTTCCTTGTCTCCTGGTGGAATGGTGAGATAAGATAAAGGCTTTAAAATGTGTTAAGTGCTCTCAGGAAACCTGGGATTTGGAGGCAACATACACATTAAAGTGCCCGAAGGAATGAAATCCAGGCCTTTATCAGAATTTGGAAGGAAATACTGCCTTTCAATCGGGATCCTTCCCAGAGAGGAACCCAGACTCAAAATGCTTTTTATAAAAAAGTGGAACTTTAAAAGCAGAACCATTGAAAGAGAAGGTTTCAGGTAATCTCAGACTCAACAAACACAAGGGGTTTTAAACACAATAAATTTGTTATTTGACAAGGTACCTGTAATCTGTCTCACATAAATCCTATCATTAGTCTAGTTAATTTCTGCTTCTGATGAAGTGAGGTACAACTCACAAAACCTTCCGACTTTTAATAAAAGTTCTTAGTTGGAAAAGGTCCTATCAGACTCCTATTTTTTTTTTCTTGTCACTATAGGCTAACACAGTTTCTGGATGCCAGTTCTTAATGCCCAGTAGTCACACCTGGTAATTTACCACTATAGAAACCCTTCCAAAAAACTATTCTAAATGACTAATAGACCATTCTTATGTTGGGTTGAGGAGGTTGTATAAATTTGCTAAAACACAAGGTTACTACATCTTAAGAGTTTTGCCATTCTCAAAGCCTTAATTTGTTTCAGTTTATGGTTACAGTATATGTAGGTTTACTGTATATTCCTTTCTCCATATGTTTACACAGAAAAATTAAGAATATGGAACTTTTTGACGCCAACAAGTAATTGGAAAGAAAAAGGCAGTTGTCCAACCCAGACTTTTATGCGACACTGTTGCATTTTCAGACCTAGATGGGTTTTTTTTCTTTTCATGACTTTTATTTTTATTTTCTAAATTGCTATTTGCTTAATCTCTTACCTTATTAATATTTTCTTATGGAAGAACTCTGATAATAAATGAAATCAGGCTGTTCCTTTTTATATTATCTAAAAAAATGAAAATGTATCTATTTTCATCTTATTTGGTATAATCCAAACCTTTGAGAAATTGAAGGAACATCTATGACTGAATATACTGCGTACGTCTTTATCAAACCTTTATTTAAATAATCACTAATTGTTTTATTTCCATTATTTTACTATGAAGAGGGCATTAATAGAGAGAAGAATTATTGTCATTGAATTATTTCTAAATAAAATTAATGTAAAGAGACATCTGCAGAAGAACTTCCAATATCAGTTGATTTTTGTCTATATTTAATATTTAAATTATATTGATAGTTCCTGAAAGAATAATAATTTATATTAATCCTTTGTTTTGTAAGTCACCAAGTACTATCTTTTAGAAACATGAAGCTTTTAAGCCCTTTTAAAGATACTATTTTCTTTTTGTTTTAATAAATGAAAAAGGGCAATGCTTCAAGGAGTATTTCCTAGGAATTTACAGTAAATTCTATTGGGCAGTATCAGATTACTTCTACATAAAGATGCACAGCACATAAAATTCTACTTTTTTTTCTATTTTCATCCATTTTATCTATATTTTACAATTCCCAGAGCAAATTTCCAGAAGAATTCTAAGAATATAAATCAAGTATATAAATCAAAAGTTAAAATTAGATGAGATTTAAAAGCTCTCTTGTGGATTGTCTTGATTTTTCCATACAAGAAAAGAAGAAAGGATCAAACTGTTGTAATCCTGGTGCAATACAGTATATGCAATAGATTGTCTGTCTGTCTGTCCGTCCGTCCATCCATCCATCCATATAGATATAGATATCCATATAGATATAGATATAGATATAGATATAGATATAGATATATATGCTTGTTTGCTAGTTTGAAAAAAGTAATCCTTGTCTGCATAGAAGTTAGCATAAAATAAATACATATAGAAAGATATAAGAAGAAAGTACAATAAAACGCATAGCAAAATATTTAGAAATAAAGCAAAAATCCAACAAATGGACTCTGAAGGGCTCAGTTTAAAAGTAATTTCATATACAATAATGATTAAATTTCAAAGTTCTGATGCTTACACGATTAAAATGCTAATTAGACCACATGCAAGCAAAAATATGATAGGATACATTCACCCAGTTTGAAAGAAACAAGGTCACACAGTTTTCCAGTTCTTTTTTTTTTTTTTAATCATTTTATTAACATCAGTAGGAAGAAAGCTCAGCTAAGCTTTATCTGAACAGTCAAATAGCTTCACTCACCCAGATAACTATTTTGTATTCTTTTGTGGGTGAGTCTTCCATCCCAACATACTGTATTTTGTTGTGAACTGAAGAAGAAAACCATTCTTATTTTTTTTCTGTACTCTTAACATTTCTCCCAAGCTATATTAAACGGGAATCACCTAACAAGTTATGATAAAAACCTAAGCTATATGGGTAGCTAACATGTATGTATGTCTCTATTGTATGTTGCTAAATATTGTATGTCTCAGAGACAGTTAGTTTGGAATCACCTAGTGATCTGACAGTGAGAATTATCAATCAATTGAAGGGTTGCCTTCAAAAGTTTTAAGAAGAGACTGGACAGTCATTTGTCTGAAGTAGTATAGAGTCTCCTGCTTGAGCACTGGGTTGGACTAGAAGACTCCAAGGTCCCTTCCAACTTTGAAGTTCTGTGTCCTGTATTCTGATCCTCTAACAGATGCACCTTTAATTTCCTTATCTTCTATCTAATTTCTGGCAATCCACATGCTAATCCAAAATTTGTCCCATTGTGCTTTTCTTGAGTGCATTTTGTCCAAATCTTACTCAAAAAAGTCCATGTACTCCCCTCACATTTGGAACAATAAATTTTCAGAAATGCAAAAGCTTCCCAAGCTATTTGGGGATCATTAGCTACCCTTTTCTGCATATTAACTAAATCCACATTAGCCATTTTAGCTAATAATCCTATTTCCATGCTTCTACTTTCCCAAGCTTCTCTTTTCATAATCTTCTCTGACGACATATAATTACTTTTTGGTGCTAGTATGACATCTGGTATTGTCACTGGTTCACTTGCAACCCCTCCTTTTCTTCTGAGAATCTAAACTGTCCTCTACTATGAGAATCTAAACTACTCCACCATACTTTAAGTTCCTTTTTAGAAAAACAATAACTGTTTTTTAAAAAAAACTTCAAACTGTTGTGTTTGGAGATCTTAAAGGATATGTGAAGAACTAGTAAGATGATATGGCAGACAGGCTAACCATAAGGACTAATAAGCATGGATGAATATGACATTTGCAGAAGTTCAAAAATAAGTGATTTGGCAAGTGAAGCCATTTACAGAATTGTTTGGACTATGTGTATAATTTGAAATTATATTTTCAATGTACCATTGTTCATAGGCAGTATGTACAGTAGAGAACCAGATACCAACATCAAATTGGGTGTAGAATTATCTGATTCGTACTTTTTTCTGTTTGTTCAATTTGATTCAGTTTATATTTTCATATAATGTAATCTCTATCAATCTGTCTGTCTGTCTGTCTATTATCTATCTATCTATCTATCTATCTATCTATCTATCTATCTATCTATCTATCTTCCTATATAATCTATTGAAGGTAAAAGTCTTATCACTGAAAGTTTTTATTTATTTATTAGATGTGGAAGCCAAATCTAATTTAACTTACAGTAAAAAACAGATACCAAAAAGAAAGAATGTGAACAGTCCAGAAAATAACTCCTATAAAATAGCACCAATAGGGTTCCACAGCTTGTCAACTTCAAGACCTAGAGGAACAGTCTTTTAAAAACATCTGGAACATCATTAGGATGGAAGCCACATAGAAATCTGAACAGAAATCATTCCACAGAATAGATGTACAACAGAGAAGACACTTGTCCTTGTCCTGAAACACAAACTTACAAATGACTTTTCCCAGTGGTTCTATGTAGATGGCAATAGGAGAGAAGGAAGCATCAAAATTCCACAAATGAAGAAGCAAGGACAACCTCTCTCTCCTGCTACTAGCCACTGAGAAAGGAGAACCACTGTATTACAGTGCCTATCCACAACTAGTCCAAAATAAACATGATCAGTGGTATTGAAATCCTCTGACAGGTCCATGCTAGCTCTGTTCGTCATTAGCAAGTGAGAACAATGTCATTTCTGTTCTGAATCGTGACCTGAAACCTGACCAAAATGACTTCCTCCAGGTCCTCTGCAAATGCTCTTAGATCATAATTTTAATATGGATCTAGCTGTCCAGGCGCTTTAAGTCCAAGGATGCCCTCTTGAGGAGAAAATACATCACTGTTTTCTTCACACTCAGAGAAGCTGATATTACTGCATGATGTACAGTTAATCTTCTGAATAGTCTTGCCAATCTAGTAGATCACTGAATCTAATAGCAGGTAGCAGCTGCTTATGGTTATAGACTAGTGTGATTCGGTAAGGATTTTTAGGGCTGAGAGAAATTGACTGCTATAAAGTTGTTAGGCAGCTTTCACAGGAATGTAAAGGTAATTGTAATGTTATTGCCTCTTTCACAAATCTATGTTCCTATTCAAGTCCGGGAAGAAAAGGCTTACTTAATGAAAAGAAATCCTAAATGAGAACTTTCTGTAGATGATCATTCATACTAGGTTACTATTTCCATAGATATCTGAAAAATCCTTAGAAATGAGAAAAAAAAGTAGATTTCATATTGTTGTATCAGTTATATGCAGATCTGAAGCTTGCTGTCTTCCATAAAAAACATAGTTTTTTAGAATATATTGTTGGTTTTGTGTATGTTTGTGCTCATTCCGTGCACAATTTTCTGCATTTATTTATAAAAATTAATTTTCAGTATGCAAGATGAGCCCTAGCTAATACTCGTATGGGAGAACATCTAGGAATTAAAGAGCATAGCTAGACTAAAAGCTGGGAGGAAATGTTCAGAAAGAAGTAATGGCAAAAAACTATCATATTAGATAATAAAAACTGCCTCAGTGGATCCATGTAAATTATGAGGAACCGAATTCTACTCAAAGACATTTTATTTAATCTATACATTTTGGAACAAGTTTAGATAGATGGACAAAAAAAAAGTGACACTACTGTTCTCCAAGCTACTTGAAGTAGCCATCTTGTTCTACCTCAGACCACAGTTATTATATTAGGAGAACATTCTGAAACATGATGAAACAGAGGAAATATAGAGGATCATTATATATTTTTCACATTAAATTTGAAATATCATCGCAACTAAAATGGTGGATTTATTAAAGCTTTATTGAGCCAGTATAAATGTTTGTACTGATTTTTTTATGTAATTAATACATTAATGAAAATAATCAGACTGATCTTTACTGTGATTGCCACGAGAACATGGAGGGGTTTTTTTTAGCCTTTAATGTAAACATTATTCCAATTAGTTAAAGGTGTTCCATTTTATATAGTTTTATAAAAACAAAAACAACCAAGCTGTTTCTTCCTCCCTTTTGTCCCAATAATCCATAGCTATATATGCAACCCTGTTTAATTTTAGGACCACATGCAGCAAGAATGAATACAGGCCAAAATTTCAAGTATTCAGAACTATGAATAGAAATAAAATCAAGAGGGTGGCATACAGTACAAGTGCATTATTATTAGTCTTCCAAAGAATGGAAGGTAAAATTGATTGAAGAAGATTATTGGAGATGAGGAGGGCTTTTAGATTTAGCTCTTCAGATTAGAGGATGCAGTGGAAGAAGTACTGTGAACAAAGAAAACATTTTATGTACAACTGAATGTTCTGGGGTTTAAGTGTGTCTATTTTTTAACAAAGCAAAAGGCAAACAAAATAAAGTCATCTGCAGATGGGTATAAGCAAAAGTTTCAAAGTTTAGGTAGAATTTCTTCAAGAGGTTATATTTTACCCTTAAGGACTACACAAAAAAATTATGGCAAATGGAAGAAGTGAAATAGGCTGCTATTTAATCAATAATAATGACAGCTGGTGTATACTGAGCACAGGGATTAAAACTGATGTATGCTTATGACCATAGTTATTGGGAATTCTTGGGGAATTCTTGCAATCCCCAATCCACATAACTAAAAGAGTTCAATAGCTTCAAATCTACACCTGTTAACATAAGTTAATTGGCAAGTTATCATGATGGCGGAAAGAAACTTGCCTGCTTCTTCTTAAATAGGAAATAAAAGCTGCTAGTATATCAACTATATTAATTTCTTGGGACAACACAGAGACTAGACCACACAAATATTGCCAAGCTCACTTTGTAGATGGATCCCTGATTCCAAGCCATTTAACGTAAACCAAATGGGAGGGTAGCTCATTCCACTTCTTATGAATCAGAAGAGATTTAATAAAAAAATACACCCACTGATAAACATATAGTACATACACATAAACAAACCCATTCCAAGCATTACCTAGGAACAGAAAAATCTACATACTAGAAATGAATACTTGAGTGTATAAAAACAACTTGCCTTAATCAACTATCAGTTAAGCACTTATGGCATGTTGATGCACAGTCCTAAGATTGTCTTCACAAAACAAATGGTGCAGAAAAGCCATACTGAAAAAAGTAGATGCAATCAGTCTCATCTTATGTGTTTGCTTATTTCACTCAGTCCTAAACCTTCACAGTCCTAAACCTTGGTGCTTATTTCACTCAGTCCTAAACCTTCACAGTCCTAAACCTTGGATTAAAATCCCTTCAAACTAAAGAAAATGTAGATCCCTCAGAAGGATTTAAAATATATGTATAATAATCCCAAGCAGGATATGTGTAGGATCATATACACATGCACAGACACACTTTTTAAAAAATTATCAAACTTTTTTTTGCAATAGATTTATGATTTCAAAATTAATATTGGCTAAGATTCTTATGAAAGATCTTCCATACTGTTGACCATTGCAACAGAAACCTGATTCCACTGACACAAATACAATTTTATGCAGACATCATTCTATCACAAAAGGCAAATGTAGGTACTTAACATTGCCATGGCATCTCTATACTGACGCATAATGTTATGAAACAAGGTCTGCTTTCAGAGTTATTTTTTCTTGTTTCACAAAATGTTTCCAAGAATAATGACATTATATTATATGAGTTGTCTATAATAAAAATCTTAAAGATCTAGACATTTTGCTTCTTAATATGGGGAGAAAAGAAAAAACATTTATTTATTTACCTATCCATATAAGTATCAATTTTATATTGCTACTAGAAATTGGTCCTTGCTAAGTGGAATCACTCCATTCAGAAATAGAAAAAGGATTGCAATGTTCAGTTACCTTGACAATACTTTCTTTATAGGATACAATTGCATAAGGTCATCACAAGTTTTTCTAGTGGAATTCTTTTAATGCCTTCAAATCCCTGCCCAGTCTCACTGTTTCTGTAAATTCTATTCTGCATACCTAAGTTATCATGTGCAGTTGTCAAATCTGCAACCAAGCTTGTATGCATGAAATTAAAATAAAACTGCATATTCTTCCTTGTTACTCCACTTCTCTGCCCTTTGGTTCTCATTTCTGTGAAACTCATCTAGGCAGGGACTGGTCCTATCTAAATATAGTAAAGTCCTCTAAAATGATGGTATAAAAAGTGTCTTCACAAAACAAATATGCAGAGAAGCCATATTGAAAAAGTGGATGCAATCAGTCTCATCTTATGTGTTTGCTTATTTCACTCACTTTTCAGCCATTTTTAATGCTCAGGTTCATAATCTGGCAAGATAAAGAACATAAAGAAAAAGAGGAAAAATATGAAAAGGAACAATACAACAAGGCACAAGTTCTTAAAGTTAAAAGTATTATAATAGCCAAATGGGACCAAATCAGTTCAAATAACTTTATGAAATCAATACTGTTAAATGAAATATAAAAAAAAACAATAACAAAGCCAATGAATGCCACAGAAATAGCAATAGAATATCCTTGGTTTTGTTTTGTTTTTATTTTTTGCTTGCTCACTTTGCCACAGTTTAAGAGAATGGCTGATGAGCTTTTCTGTATTCCTTTAATCTAATTGCCAGTCTCATACCAATTTTTATGTCCAACATCCAAGATTTTCCCATTCTACAGTATGCTTCTCTTTCACATCTTCTTTAATATGCAAAGCTTCCAAGTCTGTTTGGTCTATTAAATTTCATTATCTTAAATATTAATTTTTACCATAGTCCTGAAAAGGTCTTGGCAAAAGTAATCTAACACAAGAGACCACAGGAATGAATGAGTCAAGACATCTTCAACTTAGTGGAGATGATGACCACAGCTAAGACTGTATGCTTTGACATTCGAAGTAATTCAGGACATTTGTGAAGAATGGGATCAAAAAATAGCAGTTCCAATCTCATACAGATAGATTACATCCTGAAGTTATTAACAAAGAAATTAATGATGCGAAATAAAAAGAATATCTTGGAATATTTACAAGATAAAGAGATGAAACACACTTGCCTTGATGACAAAATAAAATAAAGAATTTACAGAAGTCCTAGAAAAAAGGGACTATAAGACAGAGAAAGTACGGTAAATAAAGTGGGACTACAAATGAGAAGTCAGAAATTGGTAAAACCAAGAAAAAAATTCCTTCCAGGTCAAAGAAGTTGGTTAGTGTCTTGAAGAAACCTTCAGGATAGGAGAAATAAAAATGGAAGGAAGATCAAATTATATGACAGCATATGAATAAATTAAACATTAAGATTGTTAAAAGCAAAAGAATTGAGTATGAAAGTGGTTTATTTGATCAAGGTTAAAATGACATGTTTATATAAATCTGGGTTTCCTTTACAGACCTTTTGCTGACACTAGCAATGAAATGTTAATGATTTATGAATAAGTGATAGGTTATGAGAATAACAGATGTTTGCATATAATATTATAGAGGGGATGAATTGTTAAGTTTGTATTGTTGTGATGAAGATCAGAAGCTACTTCTTTAGATTTCTTTTTCTTATTCAAGCCCAGACCGCAGAGATGTAACTACATCTATTACTTCCTGAAATTTTTGACATTGTAATTCCTCATCCATTTTCTCTGATATACAACATACACTCACTTTCTGAAAAAACAATGTCCATCATTTTGATGTAGGGATAATTCTCCACATGCATGTAGAGCTGTCCCTCCAGAGAAATAAAATACCAAGTTGCAAATAGTATGGAGCCTCTTATGAATGCAGTATGTATCTCTAGAACACTGAATTAGAGCCACTATGTATTTAAAAATGTCTTGTAGTTCTTAAGTTTATCCTTGAAGTATGATGACAGGCATATTAAAATATAGTGTGGATTTGGTGTTCCTGCCTTTTAGTCACTGTCCTTCCATTTTAATCTGTGGGTGTTAGTAGATTGATCATTCCTTTCTGTGATATTTGATGGCAGGATAGTTCAGATGTTGATCATAAGGTTGATGAAGAATTGTCACTAAGTCTGTCTCGTCTCCATTACATAACTCTTACAAATCTCTTATGTTCCATATTGAGCAAGACTTTAAAGCATAAATTTAGCAATGCAAACGTGAGGTGCTACATTTGTACCTTCTGCTTGCTATAGTAGATAGAATAAGAGACATGAGAGGGATGATGGAAGAGATACAATATCTATGTTTCTGGTCCCCTCCAGTTTCTCAACATACTTGATCATTGGAAAAGACTATTATATTTAGGCCTTTCAAATTACAAAAGAAATGAAGGTGAATAATCCATGATGAGATTTCTGGTGATTCTTTAAAAAGTAACAGTGACTAGGTATGAGAATAATGCATTAAGTTCAGACCAAAAAGCTGAAAGGGCTGTGTCTTCTTCATATACTTTTTCCAAAACTAAATCCAATCAGTGTGTTTTCTCTTCTAACTTAGACTGCAGTTCTAATTCTGAGATTGTTGTTCTCTGACAAACCATTTATCGGGATCTCCTCTTTTTTCCAAGTTTCTTTGATGCAAAATAAATGTCTGCTCTAATACCTACAAGGCATGTTGAACCATTTGAGATGTTTGTATATAAAACATGTTTGTTGTCAGTTGTATTGATGATTTTAAAATACTTTAATTGAATTCATTTGCCAAAGGCTGCCCTATGTCTTGATATTTCTTCTGCAAATGATGGGGTGTCTAAATATGGACATGACATCCTTGAATTATTACATAGCTTAAGTAGTCAATCTTAGAACAGATGCTTGCAATTTCAAATTTACATTGGAAAGACTCAGAATCTACTTGGATATTTCAAAACCCAGCAAAGAAGTCAAATTAATGTGATAATAGTATTTTCTGAAGTTGAATAATTACAGCATAATCCTAGATCTCATGCACTAGCGGGTATATTTTGCTATTGGGAATGACACAGAAGATGCTGTGTGACATTAGAACAATGGCATCATTAAAATATACAGAAAAGATAATAAATGTCTTGCTAAATACAAATAATTAATTTGTATTTTTTAATTCTAAGCATCATTGTGTTGGACTGCAGCCAATCATAAGTTTTAAGGTTGAATACAATGCAGTTATTCCACTAATGGAATAATATTTTTGTCTTTCATTTACAAGTACTACTCGACTAACAACCATTCATTTGGTGACTGTTCGAAGTTACAACACTGAAAAAAGTGACTTATGACCATTTTTCACACTTATGATTGTTGCAGCAGTCCTATGGTCACATGATCAACATTTGGACGCTTGGCAACTGAGTCATATTTATGATGGTTGCAGTGTCCTGGCATCATGTGGTCACTATTTGTGACCTTCCGATAAGCAAAGTCAATGGAGAAATCAGATTCACTTAACAACCATATTACTAATTTAACAGCTGCAGTGGTTCACTTAACAATTGTGGCAAGAAAGGTTGTAAAATGGGGCAAAATTCACTTAACAACTGTCTTGCTTTTATGTAGTTTTTTTAAAGAAGAAAAATGGCTAACCTTGATTAAGGAATAATCTTACTCAAGAAGATAATTGAGAGTCAGAGCTTTAAAGAGAGAGGTACAGTATTTACTTGAAGATTCGGTGATGCCACCCCATGGATGGGAAATAAGGAGCAGAAAACTTTGTGAATAACAAGTAAAGGAGGAAAGCTTGAGTAGATTGGCCAGTTCAGATTGTGAAAAACTGATTGAGGGGCACCCTGTACATAACTAGGCTGCATACCTAGTCTGAGACCAAAATGAAAATATCTACTTAGAGTGTGCCAGTGTGGTAGGATCATGGCTATCATAGCTGAAGAAAAGGAGATGAGATTAGAATGGGCTAGCAAGGAGGAGATTCAGGATAGGTCAAGCAGAAGAGTACAATGACAGACATATTTGTGTTAACTGAAGGAGAATGGATAAATTGTTTGAATGTGTACTGTACTTCTGAACTTTACTGCTTCCTTCAAGAAGCCTTTCTTGTTGGAAGGAGGGAGAGAGAAATAACCAGCAGTTTATATTTTTCTGATTGGATAGAAGCAGATAGGGAGAAAATTGCCTTTTAGAGCTCTCTGCTGTTTGGAAAGTTGACAGCAGGTTTGTTTATAGTGATTTGAATAGAAACTGATAGGTTGTTGTTTGGGAAAATTCCACCCTTGCAAGGACATCCACACCAGGGAGCTTAAGGAAGCCAAAATGGTAGGCCCAGTAAAGATTGAAGCTCCTCTTTCACATGTGTCAATATTGTGTTCATGTAAAAAGGGGTGGGACTTCTATCCATGGTAATGACTGCAATTTTGCCCACTAGCCTCAGTTGTGTGCTCCTGTCAGGGGATGAGCTTTTTCATCACAGGTTTAGCTATTGTGTGAAAAACAAGGCTACTGGGAACCAGGCATATAAAGGAGGCATGTCAAACTGCCGGCTCGCAGGCCAGATGCATCATGCCAAAACTCCGTCCACCCCATTGCCAGCAATGGGGAAAAAGTCATGATACATTACGCAACGTCATGTGACATCGCGAGTTTGACACGCCTGATATAAAGTAAACATTTTCTCCCATCAAGCATGAGACAAGTTCATGGAGATGAGCTGACCACAAAAACTACCGTATTTATTGGCGTATAACACGCACTTTTTCCCCCTGAAAATAGGGGGCAAATGATGTGTG
>NW_015386920.1:828377-840801 GCF_001527695.2 Protobothrops mucrosquamatus | reverse complement strand
CCCTTCCCCATCCTCCCGCTGCCGCCACCGCCAAGCTCTCCGCCGCCCGGCCCCACCTCGGCCCGGGCAGCCGCGGCCCTTCGCCACCCAGCCCCACCTTGGCCCGGGCAGCCACGCCCCTTCCCCATCCTCCTGCTGCCGCTGCCGCCAAGCTCTCCGCCGCCCGGCCCCACCTTTAAGTTTTTTTCCTGAAATTTCCCTTAAAATGAAGGTGCGTGTTATACGCCTGTGCGTGTTATACGCCAATAAATACGGTAGTTAAGCCCTATGTTCTTTCATGCCATTTTTCTTTTTACTCCCCAGTCTAAACTTAAAACTTTGATATTTTGTTGTGATCTCCCATTTGTATTAATCACCAACCATAGACAGCCAGAAACACTAAAATTTTCTCACTTTGTACTGCATCGCCAAGAGATACTAAGCACCTTTGCAACTCCATGTGATGTAAGAATTAAGATTTAATTAAGATGCTGGTAAAATCAGAATAACTATCACAACTTACCAGATCAAAAATATGAGTCCAGAAATGATAGCTCAAATTCACAGTGAACTATAGAATATTTATTGTTTAAACTTTTCTTTTTTAAATTAAATAATTCTAATCTGTTTAGTGGTCAAAATCATCTTCCTATCCTGTTTTGGATTTACTGCCTCCACTTTGGCAAAGTTGAAATGTTTCTGTATATTGATGCTGGCATGTTTATACATCCTTTTTAATAAGCACGTTGGCTGTGCTGGTTATGAAAAATTCAACCACCTACTTTAATTATGTATCATAGTACCTATCTCTTCACCCCAAACATAACAGAAGGAAAGATGTAATGCATGAGTCATAAAGACATATCATTACTCTAGCCGTGAAATGTCTGCTGATTTAAAAAGGAAAAATATTTTTAAGCAAATTCATAGGGCACTATTCCAAAACCTTTAGTTAGAGTATTCAAACAATCAGGATATCTTAGTGAATGAAACTTCTTTTCAGAAACAGCTAAGATTTTAGGAAGAGACACATAAACCAGATCACATTTATAGGACACACTTTTCCTATATAATTATGATTCATATTGAAATAGCAAAATGTGTGGACATTTGGTTGTAGGTGGGCATTCATCAGTTTGAATTTTGGACAGGAAGAATGTAAACCCAGATGGTGGACAGCTTGAGACACTCAGTCAAAAGGCAAATACTTTGGCAAGGAAAAAGTTAAGACTCACGTGCCAGTTATTAACCATTTCATCTGTTTGTGAAAATTTGGGTGCAAGTATCTACTATATTCATTTATTTAATAGATACATTGACCTTGAACATTATAAATGAGTTAAAAGGCAATTAGAAACCAACAAAATGTTAATAAATGATAAAATGCAGTAAGAGCTGCAAAAAAGAAACTAAACAAAAATCAAAGAAATCAATACAGTGATGTGCATTACCAATTATTTCAGGTAGAATTCTATGGAGAGGAAAGCAGTACTGCTGTGGCTAACACTGAGCAAAATATTCAATAGAATTCATACACATTGTGGAATTCATGACAACAACATATATCCTTTGGGGGTTTTTTTCTCCCTTTATTCCTCTACTCTGGGCAAACCATGGCTTTCTGACAAAGTCTAGAGCAATCATATTAAACTACAGATCAGACTTAAGACTTATTCCCAGCTATCATCATTAAAACTGATGCCCAGGTTTGATCTCTGACTTACTAAAAGGATCTAGATATTCTGCTTCCTCTAGGGCACTGTGCAATTATAATCCCAAGACTCTCTTTACCACTTTTTCTAAAAAGAGAAGGTTAGAGACCAAGCAATGGGGTTTTTTTTTTTAAAAAAAAAAATTCAGCTAAATCTATGTTACATGTATTTATTCTTTTATTTGTGTGGACAAGTATCATTAGAGTTGTATACTCTACTTTGAACTTGCCAAATAAGGGATACATCTCAAAATCAGAAACAGCTCTCATTAGAAAAGTTGATTTCCAAAATAAATTTTCTTTAAGAACTGATGGGACAATAGTACTACCCAGTGGTGGGATTCAAATAATTTAACAACCGGTTCTCTCTGAAATCACAGAACCCTTTAAGAGGTGCACTTGTAAAAGCCAACCTAGGGAGGGGGGAGCTGCCTCACGTGCCCCACACCTGCTTACTTCAGGGACCCCACACCCAGGCCGCTCCCTGTTCAGTGACCTCCCCCCCCCCCGCTGGTTCAATGACCCGGCTGCCAACCTGCCTCTTCCCCTTCACTTCCCTCCCAAGCTGGACTGCCATGCTACAGAAGATAAACCTTACCCAGTCACTCCCCACTGTTTTGGAGCTGGGGAGGAGTGACGGCGAAAGGCTCTGCTGCTGCTGCACAACAGCTGCATCTGCTGCTGGAGGGGCTTTCTTCGGTCCCTGCCACCCCTGCTGCCTCTGCTTCACCCTGCAGATCACCTACCCAGTGGCAGCCACCACCTCCTTCTTCTTTACCAACTCTCCTGTGGCTTGCACCGTGACTAGGGGGCACAAACCTCACCTACTGGCTTCCTCCACCAGCCCTCCATCACTGCCACTCTGCACCTGCTTTTACAAAGCAGCAGCCCATGTGGGTTGCCTTTTTCAGCCTAGAAAGAGAAAAAGGGAGAAAGGCAGCTTATGGTAGATTCCTTCACTTCCTTGGGTGTCCTTAAGTCTTCCTTCCTTCCTTCCTTCTGCTGGTCCACATTCTCTTGCTGCCCTGAATCAGCCGGTGTCTCCCTTCTCCCTTCTGAAAATGGCAGCCCCTTTTTCTACTGCTTTCCTCCCAGCAGAAGGGAGGAAAGGAAGGACACTTCGTATGGAAGGATGCTAAGCTAAACTATGCCAGCTGGAGCTGGATGAGGGAGGCCAGACTCCCCTTCCCCGATGGTTCTGCAAAGCCCTTGAGAAGCGGATCCACTTCCCACAGGGTTGGCCTCGGCACTGCTTTGGACAGCAAACAGAAGAGCTTTGCTCTTTTTCTCCAGGAGGTCCTTTGAAATTGTTCCACCCCTTCGCTTTTCTGCCTTAAAATCCAGAGCAGACACATTTTCCTCCTGATCAGCTGAGGATACGGTAGCTACCGGTATGATTTTCTAAGAAAATTCTAAATTTTAGCGTCCTTCCATATGAAGCATCCTTCCTTTCTTCCCTTCTGCTAGGAGGAAAACAGAAGAAAACAGGGCTGCCATTTCCAGAACGGAGAAGGGAGATGCCGGCCGATGCAAGGGGGTAAGAAAGTGCATGCAAGAAAGTATGGTGGTGGCGACAGAGGGCTGGCGGAGGGATATCAGAGCTGGCGGAGGGAGGGGGCAGGGGAGGCTTACACAGATTTATCATAACTGGTTCGCCGAAGTCAACAAAAAACTAGGTATCTGTTCTGCCGAACCAGTGCAAACCGGCTGAATCCCACCACTGGTACTACCATGAGGTATAAAAAGAGGACTAACTAATTGATCAAACATTATTATAAAAGAAGAATTGAATACTTGAAGTCATCACATAGAATAAGGCAATATTGTGTGGAAAAAGCAAGAGCTGGAAGACAAAGAAAAACCTTTGTTTAGCAACTCCTGACAAAAATATATGTAAAACAAAACCCAAAGATCACTATCAATGACAAATTTAACAAATTTAGCAAAATTGGAATGTAATAAAGATCAGCAATCTACATGAACAATTGTCAGAAGAAAACTTATCATCTAAAGAGGCATGTCCAAACTGTCGCCTGCAGGCAGCATGCAGCTTTGAATGGCTCGTAATGCAGTCCCGCAAGATAATATAAAATATTTAAAAATAAAATAAGTGGTTATTTATATACAATAATTATCTTACATATTTTATATGTGACCCAAGACAATTCCTCTTCACTCAATGCAGCTCAGGTAAGCCAAAAAGCAACCATGATCTAAAGTATCCAAAGCAAAACCCAGATAATCCTGACACATTTAGGAGCAAAGTGGTATAGACTAATGAAATTAAAATTGAAACATTTGGTCTCAACCCATACAATGTACATTTGGAGAAAAAAGAGTATAGGATTTGTGGAAAATAACTTTAGCAATTGTTAAACATAGAAGTGAATTTATTATGTTTTGGAGTTGCGTGGCAACTGGCGACATGGGAAGCACTGTGTGGATGAAAAGAAAATGGATCCAACTAAAAATTAGCACAAGTTAACATTCACGTGATGAAGTTGGAAGGATTCATTTAGATACACTTCTTTAAATCCAGATTTAAGTGAAATACCTTCACTTTCTTCTCCATTTTACTTTATGCAAATAGGACAAATCATCCTCCTTGAGCAATGAAAGAAGTAACATAAAAATATGCTGTTCATTTATTCAATGTGAAATCACCATCACTCTGAATTACTCACAAATCAAAAATTAATATTATTAAATAAAGCATCATTACAAGCCAGACGATAAAAATTTAAAAAACCAGGTCAATAAGACAAAAAACAATGCCAAGCCAAAAAGTAAACAAATCCAGACATGAGGCATGAAATGAAAATAAAATTATATTAATTTAAATTAAAATCTAAGAAGTTTAGTTATGTTACTCGCACATGGGAAAAACTACTAAGGTTTTCCACAAACACACAGCATAACAAAGAATTTCTTTTCAGACTTGCTTTTACTTCCTAAGTCAGTAAATCACCTGTTCTTGCCAGTCAAGTGCTATGTCATCTTTCTTCACTCATTCAGCACTTGAACTGTCACTAATTTGTGCAGATGTGGTGTTCATATATTAATAATAACCACTTGAAGAACTTAAAATCAATTTTAGTACTGATTTTCTGGAACCAGGAAGGTAACATCTGGAAAATAACAGTATGGATCATTCATTGTACATTTTATATTTACACTTACAAATTACATTTACAAATGTACATTCTATATTTTCAGTTTATTAAAATAATTATGCAATGAGTTTGGTTTTCAATTTATCATTTTAGAAAAGAAAAAATATTTTGTCTAATTTCTACAGTAATGTTACATGCACAATAGATGTGCAAAAAAGAAATTCATTTCAAGCAAGTATAAAAATGACACATGCTGAAAGCTGCCAGCTTAATGGTTGCAATAAATAAATAAAACCAAAAGTAGTGTTGTTAATTATGCTGGCTGATATCTGTACTGTTGTTTCATTCCAGGATTTGAATTATGTTATTGTTTGATAGTGATTCAGTTTACATATTTGTATGGACATGGACTAAAGCAAAAGCAATAGTAGCTGTATCAGTCATGAATAAAAGCAATCTAAAATCCATAGGTGCAATACTTTTATCAGATCTGATAAATCTGATGTTGATAAGTTCAAAAACATTTCATCAAGGATATTGTTAGGAAGAGGAAGAGGAGGGAAATGAGGATGATTTTATAACTTCCCATACCTTTATTCAAGCTGAGCTTTATTCAATATATAAGAATGCTGGGTTGCTTGAAGAATATAATCATAAGGTTTGTTGAAAAAGAGAAGCATTTTGTCATTTTGGCAGAATTTCTATCAATTTCTTTCACTGACTGAAGATACCAATCATAAACTACAATGGTAGAATATGTAGAGGCACTATTTTTAAAAAAATAGTGATAATTATTATAATTATTGTTTTGAAGCCTGTACTTTTTATATGAAATTTTGCTAGAGTATTTTCTAAGAACATATTATATTTTATGCATATTTTATATGTATATGTGTGTGTGTGTACATTTGTGTGTGTATACACACAGAGAGAAAGAGAGAGACTTGATAAATCCGTATGTGAGTTTATGTGTATTTATTCATGGATATGCACACAAAAATATATTAATGCATTAAAGTTTTAGAAAAGTAATATCACTAAAAGTTAAGAAAAATAGCAGATTATGAAAATAAATTGCATTCAAACTTACTATTAGGTTCCAAAAGAGTGAACTGAGTAAATACACATAAAAATCTCCCATCACTAATAATACATATTTATTCTAGAACTAGTTAACCCTTTTCTGTCTCTCTCAGAAAAACAAATTTCTCACATAATAGTGTGTGCAGTAACAGAAAACGTGCAATAATTTTATAAAATTTCAGTTAGCTTACAACCCATATTTTGGGAGGTTTTTTTTCCTAAATCCAAATTCTTTCCAAATCTGAAAATAAAAGCTCCCAATTTGGCATCTTCTATATGCAGGTAATAACAGTGATGCTTAGTCTATTCATCCAGCTTGATCGTAAAATGTGGTACTGCTCTAATCTTTAAAGCATGATGCCTTCTGAAGCTAATGTTGTTGCAGCACAACTGTCACATCCTGCAGTTACATTTTACACCATAGATTGCTTCTATTACTCATTCTAATTTCAGTACTTGAAGCTTATTTCTGTGTTTATGGACCTATCCCTCTCTCGCTTTTTCACAGATGTTTCCTTTCTTTATAACTTATATAAAAAGAATGTTTTATGCTTTAAAAAAGATTAGATACCCGCATTCAAAAAGACTTTGAAGTCAATTTGATGGTGTGAACAGAGGTGGTAAGATAAGGTTTGTTTCTGAGCCTGAATCAGAAAAGCTTTAAATATTGTCCATTCTTTGTTGTGGGTTTTCTAGTTATAAATTCATGTAGAATTTATACATCATGCATCAGTACTACAAGATTTCACACATATTGTTTGAAAGTAAAGTACACACCAAGGAACATATATAGCTGTAATAAACTACATCAGCAGAAAGACTGCAATAAGACTGTCAGCATGTAACAAGCTTATTAAGTATGTGATTTTATTATAAAGATATAAATTATACAGTAAAGCTTACATAAGTTAAGGCTGTGTCAAAATTACTCTAAAGAAAAAATAATAATAATCCCCAATCTGTAATAAAAGGGTAAGCAACAATGATGGACAATATATAGAAGTCCATGGATTTATGACCAGGACAGACAATAAAAATAAGCAAATACAATTTCATTCCAACAGGAGACAGCTAGAGCTATAAACTTATTACAATTCTACACAAATGAAAGTTTCAGCATTTCAGCTACCATATGTAAATTGAAACAAGAATGAGTTATTTTGACTTTTAGCTAAAAGACAAATTCTCATTTAATGTAGTTCATTACTTCAGTCTGTATATTATTCTGTGTAGTACCAGGGTATGCAAACTTCATTTTTACAGCCATATGACCAGGATGCTTTATAGTAGTGGTATTCATCACTCTGTGGAAAAGGACAAAGAAAACTGGGACCTGAATTCAGTGTTCAGTTGATGTAAAGATTATTTATACCATCCACTAGAGCACGGGTGTCAAACTTGCCATGTCATGTGACATGTTGTGACATATCGCAACTTTTTGTGCATTGCCGGAGCTGGGGTGGGTGTGGCCTCTGCATGATGCAACCGGCCCACGGGCTGGCAGTTTGCCACCCCTGCATTAGAGAAATCAGTGCAGAACTGATTTTATTTGTCTATTTATTTATTTATTTTTATCCTTCCTTTATTATTTGTATAAATAATCCCAGGCAGCCAATATACCTAACAGTCCTACCTCCTATTTTTCCCACAACTCTGTGAGGTAGGCTGGCCTATGAGACTGACCCATTGTAATTTGTAGCACAAACCAACTATATTTTAATGCTTGGAACCATTTCCTTAAAACACTTTTTTATTTGCTGCCAAATACCAGTGGGATTATCAAAGATTTAATAACCTGTTTTATCACCTTTTTTTTTCCAAAATAAAGACTTTTTTAAAAATGGTGGTGTGATCTTAGGGCAACATCTTTGATTTTTAATAACCACTGCTTACCTACAGAGTTTTTCTCTTTTTTTTCTATAGTAAGTCTGTTCATGATCATCCAGTCCAAAATGGATATTTACATATAAAATACACTTGCAAATTTGAACTCATTTTACTAAGTTGAACAGCACAGTTCTGTAATATCCACTATAAGCTCTTAATGAGAAAATATGGCATGCTTAGTACTTAGGTGGAACACTTGTTTGCATAATTAGCAGGAATCAAGCTACACCTGAAGAAAGTTTAAAGCCATCACAATTACTGAAAATTGAGTACAGAAATCAATTATAATGATCAATTGATTATGTGTCATCAAGTTGGTTTTTACTCTTAGTGACCACAGTATACTCCATCTGCTGATGTTCATCTATAAAAAATATTGTTTAAAAATATGTTATTAAAAATTACAGTTAGAATCTATTGTTAACACGTTTTGTTCATTCTGTAGTAGCATGTCAGATCTGAGTATTCTTCTTTAATAGTATTTTTTTAATTTCTTCTGGTTTCCTCTAATAGCCAACATTCAAAGTCCCATCTTACCATGTTTTTGTCCCCAAAAAATGAAATAATCACAGTTTCCATGGGAAGGATCCCTATAATTAGTTTCAAATTCTTATTTTAAATCTATCTGAACCCTTAATCTGCTTTTAGTTTTCCAAAATCAACACTCTAAACATGCTTTTACTGATTATTGAAAAATATTTTTCTAAATCCTTAAACTCATATTTAAAACTTCTTCTGAGATAAATAAACAGATTCACTCAGTGAATGCAATAAAATTTTGCTGTTCCAAAAGTTCTTAATATTTCAAAATCAATAAGAAGTGATTCCAATGGTGATTAAGACTCAGTTGAACTTTTTGTCCATAAAGATTGAGTTATGACTATGAGCTTAGAGTGCCAGCCACTCAATTCACAAGCTACCTCCAAAATCTCTGTTCCTGCAGTCTACTCATAAGAAGCAGCTGTCAGGAATGTGCATGGGCAGTAATCTTGCTATATCCTTCATAGCTATAAAATAATGCCATTCCTTCTTTTTCATATCCTGAGTAAAAACTGATGTGATTTTCTGGCTGCAAATGTCCAATCCCATTCCATCTCAATACGCTGATGTCTAACTTGATAGCCTGCAGTAGTTTTATTTCATCTTTCACTCTGTTGAACTTTCCTATCTTCATGCTTCTTACATTCCATGTCCCTACTGTAATTCTGTTTTTGCAGCTTCAGATTTTCTTTTTCTGTCTAGGAACATCAGGAATCAAACATTCTAAAGGCTTTAATCTAGACATGTGGTAAAGTCCATTATTATTCCAAAAATCATCCTAAACATATTGAATGTCATCTGACCTGAAAGGTCCATCATCCAGTATTATATTGTTTATCATTTTATATTTTCTATCCATTTTTGGTAAAAAATACAAGAGTAGTTTAACATTGTCTTCTCCTATGCATATGAATCAGTGTCTTTGTCATTGACATTAAATATGACTCTCGTATCTTCCTCTATTGCTGCTGCCCAATATAGGCAGCTACTTGCTTTAACTGGGCAGTTGGGCTAACCTTCATTAGTTGGGTGACCTTGCCAGGAATATTTACTCTTGGCATACATTTTTCATTCATCATTCATCCCTCTCGGAATCATCTTCCCTATTATGAGGAAGCACAACTAGATTGGGTGGGGGGGAACCAAAAGACTCTTTTTAAATTTACTCTATACATGCACTGATTTAAATGGGTGTAGGATTTATAGTGTATGCAATACAAATGTAATGTTTATTAGCCAGAAATGTTCAATTAAAAAAAGCAGACTATATGCAGGTTTCTATTCCAAATTAATAATGCATAAACCACACACACAAGCACACATACCACACACCATACAAATACTATATACAAGTAAATACATATAGGTCTGCCTATATATATACATTTTTCAAAGAATTTCCTGAGTGAAAATGCTACCAGTATAATTTGGATTTCAAAAAAAAAAAATTCCTGGTAATTCACAAACATATTTACTTGAACAAGAAACTGATGTTGAAAGAATATTGCAAAAGCTTCTAGATGAAATGATTGGTTGAGAATATAGCAGAAGAAAAAGGAGTATGATACTGCCACCTGTTGGTCAATAAAATATGTCCTTCATCTAATTAGATTGAAAGGGACTGGTTTATAGAAACTTTTATGTTCTGGCAGAATTAGAATTTGTCTCTCTCTTGACTGATACCTCCACACAGATAGAACTAAGTTTATGTTATTCCCAAGTAAAAGTAATAGGCCATATTGTCTGAAATGACCTCCAAGGTCCCTTCCAACTTTATTTTATTATTGTTAGTATTGTTATTATTGTTGTTATTATCATTATTGTTGTTGTTGTTGTTCTTGTTGCACTGAAAAAGTGAAATTCCATGTGTCCCTAGTTATTCAACTATCATGTTTTATAAATGTCCTCCCATTCCACAAACTATTTTGTGTTCCTAGTGAATTTATTTTAAAAAAATATTTTCTAAATGACAAATATATGTACAAGAAAAAAAAATTCAAAGCAACTTTGCAGTGGTAAATAAAAATTATATAAACTGTGAGACCACCAGGAGATTTAAAAACTATAAAAGTTTAATACAATTAAAAACACCTAGCTTTTGCCGGCCCTCTGCCAGCATCATCAGGGTGACTAGCAGTCAATGGGATGGCTGTTTATAGGAGTGGTGCCTTTTGCACCCGACTCCTAGACCTCGTGACCGGGCCCAAACGATCTTCCTGCGTTCGGTTCCTGATTGCCCTTTCGCAAGCTGACACGCTCTTGCCTCCCTCCTCCCCACCCCCATTCTTTCCCTACTTTGCTCGTACATTAGGGGGAGGAAGCAGTTCTTCACCCAAGGCACCTCTTTGTCCGTTGTCCCCCTCTCTCTTCCTGGACCTCCGCGTTCCAACTTTCCTCCCTTCTTCCACATTGCCCGTGACCCTACTTGCCCTCTCTATCACACCTCGTGCCCCCACCACCCTTCCCATTCTCTCATCTCAACCTCTAAACCATCTCCTCTCCTCCTTCTTCCTCCCCTCAACATAGATTTTATATATATTTGTTTAGTTGTCTTTAAAGAGGTAAAATATGAAAAAAATAACCTTTGAAATTATATATTATTATACATCCTTTTAAAACATAAAGATATGTAAGTAATATAGAATATAACTATTTGCCATCTTGATACATATAAATCTGTTGATGCCTAAATTCTTTAATTTTTATTTTTCCATTCATACCCAATTTTATAGTGTTGGAAGAAAGGTCTTCATCATGGTTCATCCAAGCTGGGAATAAACATGGCAACTGCTTTGGGAAGAAGATTGTAGTTTACTGGAGAGGAGAGCCAGACAGGAAGATGGTTCTGGCAGCAAGAGAAGTGAAAAAAAGGGCTGAGCACATGTAGGGAGTAGGTTTTTATACCCTCTGGAGCCTTTTGTTTGGAGTTGTTCCTGTGGCATGAATTTTGACCTGAGTCTGAGTGTGCCTTTCTGGTATTCTGATGGTGATGGATCAATCTTATTATGTCCAAAGTCATATCCTACTTCCCTGGGGCTGATGACTCTTAGAGTTTGGATGGGGCATGTAGATTTTAGATCTTTGACTTCTTAATCTCCTAGCTCCCTAGATTTACATCTGCATCTCTATAGAGCTGGTTTCTACTTGGGGAAGGGAGACCTGGGGCTATTAAGAAAACTGGGCATGCTTTCCTGCCTCTTTAAGATCCTTGGAGGAAATATATTTTTCTGCCCTTTTAATATTTCCTTCTCTGGGGAGCTGACTTCCCACAATAGCTTTGACTTAAAATCAATGATATATTTGTGTAATTAAAAGACTCCTATATTTTGCAAGCAGGCATGATTGTGATGTTCTAACCTCTAGAACAAAATCCACCAAAATCATTGAGGATCTCACCATTGATTTCCAGAGTTCAGAATCAACTGTATCACAGGGGAAAATGAATAAATAAAACTAGTCATCTTAAATATCTCCTTTTCTAACAGTATTTATTCTATTTATCCAGTGATGAATGTCTTAATAAGGCTACTAAACTTGAATATGTTATCAATATATAATAACTGTATAACTATATATATACACACACACACGCGCGCGCACACACATACAAAAATATATATATACACACATATATATGTTTGTGTGTATAATATATATATAATATAATATATATATAATAACTGTGCAAGCATAAAACTGGTACTGCTTTACAATTATCTGCTATTTATTTTTGGTGTTTTAAATAAATTCACTATTATATTTATTTTATTTATTTATTTATTTAACATGGATTTATATGCCGCCCTTCTCCCTATAGGACTCAGGGCGGCTTACAGCATATTAAAACACATAAAACATCATCCCCCCATAAAAACCTGTTAAAAACCAAATATTTTTTTCGCTGTATAATTGATTAAAAATTAAATTAAAATTGTCCCTATTTAAAAATTCTCCCTAGGCCAGACCCGCTTGTTGAAAAAGCCATGTCTTGAGGGCGCGGCGAAAAGGTAGGAGGTCCGGAATCGTCCGGATCTCGGGGGGTAGTTCGTTCCAGAGGGTGGGGGCACCCACAGAGAAGGCCCTCCCCCTGGGGGTCGCCAGCCGACATTGC
>NW_015386920.1:798182-826255 GCF_001527695.2 Protobothrops mucrosquamatus | reverse complement strand
TGATGACGCAATGAGTGAGGCATAGTAGTTAGTCCTAGACTCCCTCATCGCCACTAGGTAGGATCTAAGGTGTGTCCTTGCCTGTGTTCGGTCCGATTCGGTTCGGCTGGCCCTCCAACTGCTCTCAAGGCGTCTTTTCCGACGTTTCATCTCTCTCAGCTCCTCGGTGAACCAAGGAGCCGGTCGAGACCTACGTCGGATCAGAGGCCGCAAAGGCACGACTCGGTCCAACGCTGCGGCGGCAGTTGTCTCCCAAGCCGCCGCCTGCCTTTCCGCCGAGTCGTGGACCAGATCCTCCGGATATGGCCCAAGCTCCATCAGGAACCTCTCCGGGTCTTGAGAATTGGAGGAGATTTAATTGTGTTCTACAAAACTCTGTGTTGAAATCCAATCTGAGAATGATCTTCTCTAGTCATCCTTTGCAAATCCTATTATTTTTATTCTGCCCTGGAAACAGTACAGTCCTGCTATCATCCCCATTGACGTTGCTTATGGAAGTCCAGTAGGGAATTTCGGGAATTGTAATCATGTGACCATGGGGAAACCATGATGGCTGGAACTCGGAGGACCAGTCATAAGTACCATTCATTCAGCACCACTGTAACTCTGAAAGATCATTGAATGAATGGTCGTAACCCAAGAACAACCTGCATTTTATTTCAAACTAGCTGTACCCAGCCACACGTTGCTGTGGCTCAGTCTGGTTAAATGTAAAAGAAAGAAAAGAGAAAGCGCACGTTTGTGATATATCATGTTTTTACCTGTCACAGCTGTGACATCTATATAATAGTAGGTATATAAAAACACGCGCGTATTCGAATGCAATGTTGTGTCAAAATTTCAAAGCAATCGGTGAAGAACTTTCGGAGATTTAAGATTTTGAACAAACGAACATTTACATTTTTATTTATATAGATGTGGCTAGGAAGCATTGTACTTACCTGACAGTGGGTGACACCATCATTGTGCTGCTTGGTGTGAACCCATTCATGGCTTCACCATTATACAAATAGAAGGACCACATTGGTTGTGATGAAAATAAAAAAATGCAAAGCATCAGATGTTTAGCTCTAGGTAAATGAGTTTATTCACTTGCAAGGAAATAAGAACGTGATTTCTTTCTTCTTCTTTTTACTTCAACTAGCACAGAGTCCAAAGACGATTCATGTAATTTCTTTGACATAGCACAGTATATAAATCCTTAAAATTTAGAGATGACTCTTAACAAAAATAATTAAGATAATTTTTATTAAAAATTATATGCTGTCATGGGAGAAAAAAGAGGGAAACGAAAAGATAGGCTAACAACATTTCAACATTTTAGGATGAATTGCAGCGACTGAAATTAAAATCTTTCCAAGGCTCAATTTTCTATTTCCGTACCTCTCAGGGGAAATTCCAGAATGGGTTTTGAGATATTGCTTAAAACAAAAGAAAACAAAACAAAACAAAGCTTTTGTTTTAATGCAAGAAAAAATCCCACCAATTAATAAAACAAAATTTTATAGACCTCAGAAGTAGGGAGTATTATCAAGTTGTGAAGTTAGGCATGTAATCCTTTAAACCAGGGCCCCCCAACTTTGGCCACTTTATGACTTGTCGACTTCAACTGCCAGAATTCCTCAGCCAGCATGGCTGGCTGAGGAATTCTGGGAGTTGAAGTCCACAAATCATAAAATGGCCAAGGTTGGGGATTTCTGCTTTAAACAATGGATCCAAACTGACCTCTGTTACAGTTAAATAACTATACATCAGGGTTTCTTTCACCCAAAACATTTTTCTAGAACACACAAAATTGAAGATACTTTTACGAAAGCAATGCTCTCAATTTGGAATAGTGAATTAGTGAATGTGTGTGTGCTGAGTGTGTGTATATTTATATGCTTTGATAAAGGATACTTCATTGTTTGGCTCAAATGAAATTTTTGAGCGGGCACAACTTTGGTAGAATAAAAGCTTTCTATAGCTATAGAACACCTCTCAATGAACAACAGATAAAGGAATAAATAGGTGACAAGTTTACCATGGTGGTTCAGCTGTCGATTTAAATCTCAACTGGGCAATAAAGATGTTACTGCTTCAGCAAATTGGCCTTACACCACTTAAACCACCTAAATGATCGATTTTCAAAGTTTATAGACCACAATTGCAAATAGAAATAGGAGATCCACTTCTTGATTTAAAGAAAACAAAGGGAGCTTGGTCCTCATTTAACTAGCATTCATTTAACATTCATTCAAACTTACGAGAGTGCTGAATGAGTGGTAGATATGAACTGTATTTATGGCTATCACAATTAAAACATTGCAATGTCCCATGCTTATGTGATTGTGATTTGGGACCTTCCCAACAGCTTCCAACCAGCTAAGTCAATGGGGAAAGCCAGAAGGAAATTGCAAGTTGTGGTCATGTGAGATCCTCACTTAATGACAGTAACTGGGACTGTCAAAACTTCTGTCTAAGGGGCACAGTCATGTGTTTTTTTAACTTATAGCCACATTGCTTAAGAATGCAGTTTCTGGTTCCAATTAATGTCATTACCTGAGAACTACCTGTATTAGGAACCTTCAGTAGCAAATGTGTTAATAGGAATACTAGAAACATTGTCTCACTCAGAAAAAAAAATATCAACCCAGGTTCAAGTAAAAGAAAGGAAAGTGAGGAGAAATGAGACATTTTAGCAAAAAGAGAAAAGATGTATTTTAAAATCCCTACACAAGCCTTCCTCCAAATAAATTAATATAAACTATCAATATTATAATTGTGATGTAGAAAGGCATAAATTATATGTGCCTTGCAATATACACAGCCTAGTTGACTTATGGAAATCATTGGGAATTTCATATTCTTGCTTTATCACCTCTCTATAACTTATGGTAGAAATTTCAGTCCCAGTTGCAGTTTTTAAGCCAAGGACTACCTGTGTCACTGATTTTTTAAGGAAAAATACAATCTCACCAAGCAATCTTTCTTGCTTTGAGTTTGCTTGTTGATGATTGGGAACATCACCTCCCTTGCGCACACTATCCTTCCCCCATTCCTATTCTCACATCCTTTCCATACTTTTCACTGAGACTTATTGAGAGAGAAGGGAGCTTGTCTCTTCCTTTGCTGTTGGCAATCCAGTGAAAGATCACAAGGTCTTCCTTAGTCTCCACATCATTCAGTTGTTTTGCAAATTAATCTGGATCTATTCATCCCCACCCAGGATGTTAGCCCAGCCAAGTATTGATATGACACAACTTTGCTTGCATCCCTTGNTTTCATCTCTCTCAGCTCCTCGGTGAACCAAGGAGCCGGTCGAGACCTACGTCGGGTCAGAGGCCGCAAAGGCACGACTCGGTCCAACGCTGCGGCGGCAGTTGTCTCCCAAGCCGCCGCCTGCCTTTCCGCCGAGTCGTGGACCAGATCCTCCGGATATGGCCCAAGCTCCATCAGGAACCTCTCCGGGTCCATCAGTGGCCTGGGACGGAACCATCTAGGCGGTTCCGTCTCCCTGTGGCGTGGGGGAGCGGTCCGGAAGTCCAACCTTAGGAGAGAGTGATCTGACCATGACAAGGGCTCAACAACTATCTCCCCTATTGTCAGATCACTCTGCCACTGGCCAGAGACAAAAATTAGATCCAGCGTGTGTCCACACTATTCATTAAGGGAATTATTTTGGAATCGAAACATTATTTTCATTCAACTGTAGCTTCTTTATTTTTTTCCCAAGGCTTCTACTACCTTTTAACTTATCACAGAAAGTCTATTAAGGAGCAGAAGATGGAATAGCTTTACAATACCTTTTTATTCGTATTACTAGGAACAATCCATCTAAAAGCAGGTTTTGCCCCAATTAGTTATTTGAACAGAATAAGGATGTCATTTAAAAGTCTAATCTAGAATACTTTTTAGCTAGAGTGAAATTATTATATCTTTTAGTCCTAACATAAATGTGTCTATATTAGCATCTAAATATACAATAGCACAAAAATCATTCATATTTGACTCAAAATAGAAGTTATCTATTTTGTACCAGAGAAAATAGATGGAGGTTTTCAGTATTCAGTTCCATATCTATATAGCCATGCTATTGGTTATATGATACATTTTTCAGCAGAAAGGGACCTAATCATTTCTATCCAGAAAGTTGCAAAAGATGCTTCTAGACAGTAAGAACTCACTACTTACCCATCCACCCTTTTCTTGACATCAGTTCTACTGGCCTGCTAGCCGGTAATAAATCCACTCAAAGATAATGAATAAATAAGGCAAAAAATCTTAACTGTAATGTCAATATTTATCATTCATGTTTTCATGTTTTATATTGTAATTTTATCTTGATGTAAGCCACCTAGAGACACTTTATAATGACATGGGTGGTATATAAATTTAATAAATAAAATAAAGCTATTCTGTAATTCTAACTTTTCTACACTTACTATACCCTCACATGAGTTGTCTTTAATTCTTTCATTGTGCAATGCTTCATATCATAAAGAAACCAAGTACACCTCTTCCATAACCTTGCATTATTCCATGTTCCACCATGATTCTTTATGGAAGAATTTACACACTATTAAATATATATCCAGAATCTAGTGTGTGATATTCAAAAATCTATCTAAATATATCTTCAAAAAAGGGGAAAAATAGATCCAGGAAACTACGGACCTATCAGCCTGACCTCAGTACCTGGGAAGATTCTGGAAAAGATAATCAAGCAACGAATTAGTGAACATCTAGAGGCAAACAAAGTCTAGATCAAAATCCTTACCCTGCGCAATCTTATTTTTATTTTCTTTAGAAGGGACTAGGGAGCTTTTTTTTAACAAAAAGAAATGGTAAGTAAATTAACTTTATTTAAGTAAACTAATTTAACCTTTCCCATTTCTAATACATTTGAGGGTTATTTTATTAACTTTATATAGCCACCATATCATGCAGATACTCTTGAACTGGACTTCAAAATAAAAATGGATAAACAGCAATTTAACAGACTAGTCCAATTCTATCCCAG
The DNA here is from genome assembly GCF_001527695.2 of Protobothrops mucrosquamatus. Lineage (NCBI taxonomy): Eukaryota > Metazoa > Chordata > Lepidosauria > Squamata > Viperidae > Protobothrops > Protobothrops mucrosquamatus. The sequence goes on along the minus strand of NW_015386920.1, from coordinate 821,253 downwards.
CGTCCCCTATGCCCTCCACCCCAGTCATCATCTTTCAGTCCACTCCATTAGCTCCCTAGGGTAAGAATCGGAGACGCTCTCTTAACTAAATATATTGCAAACAATGTTTGTTCATAGTACAAGCTGTCATTTCAGTGTTTGAGCAGTTAGCCTTCATTAAAATAATCTGGATCTGTTAGAAAAGTGACTCCATTTTTTTATATAATAGCATATAGAAACACTTTCTGCTTTTATTGAAGCCCAACCTAGATAACTTGGTAAAGCAGCATCTTTCCAGACTAAATGCCAAAAAAGGCCAATAAATATGTTAATGTAAAACTTACAGAGCAGTTAAAAATGTTACCTTCTCAAAACTTACTTTCTCCCTACAATTAAATCAGGGAATCATACATCTTAAAACAGATTTAATTCCAGTTGCTGAGCCTCCAAAACAGTAAATGTCACTTCTTTGAGGCAGCTTCTTCACTGCCGATACCAACCTCTCCTGGTAACAAGCACATCTTACTGACTTCTAAGCAATCCACTATACCTCACATGTCACTTAAAAATGAAGCCATTTGTTAGCAGCTTTGAAAATATCTCAATCAGAATTTTTTACCATGGAAAGGAACCCTTTGTTCTCTTCTGTTCCTATTTTTGAATTGCATGGTCCTCCAGATAATAAGCCTGTTGTTAATAATTATTCCCCCTCCCTTTTTGTCCTTGGCTAAACTGGGCCATTAAACTAAAGATATGCAGAATAAAGCCAGATTTGACATTGATGAAACTGTACTTATCAGTGCCTTGGATTCTTGCCCAAGGTTGAGCAGAAAGATACTTTACAAAGACTGGATAGCTTGTTCACCACTTTTGCTAATGTGGTCTCTCATTGAGCTTGTGCCATGTAAAATTTTACATCATCAGCTTTAAATGGATGAGGAGTTGGATGGATTCATCTGGCAAATTAATGGGAAATGGTCACTATTTGGGTGATTTCCAACACAGAAATAAATTATTAAATGAGCATAATTGCATAAAAATCATAATATAATCCATCACTCTTGCTTTTTTTGGTGCCTTAGAAGAGAAATGAGAAACTAAGAGGAAAAGTGCAGAAATCCTCAGTGGACAAAAGATTGCTCCTTCTTATACAATCTCCTTATTCTAAGATTTCATTGAGAGTCAGATACTCCATTGGAGGTATCTTTTTGGATATGTTTCTATCAAAAGAGGGGTAAGGCAAGGTTGCATTCTAGTCCCCTTAATTTTCACTCTCTATATTAATACAATAATTCAGGCTCTTTCATCTTCTAATTATCATTCTCTGATTTTAGCTGATTGTGCAATTCCAACCTTGCTATATGCAGATGATGTAGTAATTTTGTCTATTTCCTTAGGAATAAAAAGGATATTGAAGGCATTGGCATCCCATTGCCTAAAAGAACAACTTTATTGCTTGGTTTGTGGTTAAAATGGATCCCCTATTGTTTTTCATATTTAAATCACCATTTTAAATCAACCTGGCTAATAAGAGCTACGGTAATGGCAAACTCCAGTCCTTAGGTCTCTCTTTGGAAAGTCTCTGCCCATTAGGCTTTGAAAATGTCAGTAGTCATCTAATCATTGTATCTGGTATATTGATTTTGAAAATACTAATTTTCAAGCCTAGTATCTAACTGTACAGTTCATAGATTTTTCTCAAATGGCATGTGCCCTCATCTCTCAATTTTAATCCTGAAATGTTGTTGGGCCTTCACCTTAACTAGGTTGGATACATTATCCTCTGCAGTCCTATGAGGGTGGTATAAAACATTCCTTTCCAGTATTGTTTTTCCCAGGTGGAGTAGCTCTGTAGAGTTCCCTAAATCATATGCTATTTCTGGCTGTCTTTATAGAGAATTTCAGAAGACATACACCTAGCTGATTTTAAAGACCTACCCTGGTCAAGAAGCAATGCTTATCTGTCACCTGTACCTTGGCGTATCTTTTCATATTGCCTGGTTTTATGTCACCATTTGTGCCACCTGTCCTACCTACAATTGAAGATTAGTGCACATTTGAGTGGTTGCCACTGTTATTGGTATTACTGTTAATTGACTACTGTTAAGTTTTATTAATTATATGTTTACGTATTTTTACAACAGTGTTCTCTGGCATAAATGGTGTAATAAGGGTTTGGATTTGATTTGAATTATCTCCCCAGTGAAGCACAGCTTACACAAATATCATTGTATTATGGCCAGCCTTTCAGCAGCCATCATGAATCAATTATTTTATTTTCAGTTGTTTAAGTAATCTCACTAGATAACAACAATAAGCATGTCTCCAGAGCATAGCTACAATAAATGTTCCTATATCCATACCATTAATCTCTCTAATCACTTCTGTCCAGAATTTTTGTATAACTTATAGGCGCCCTTACTTTAACATTTATATGGGTTTTATATGAGAGTTCTGTAATAGAAGGAGATCAAATCAAGAATTAGAAGAAACAGAAATTCCCTTCTCTTGCTATCCTTAGTCAAAAGAAGTTCCAGCTGACAGAAGTAGAAGGAGCCACCCACAGTAAGGAATGTTACAAAAAAGTAATTAATGCATCCATTTCGAAGGGATAGGAAAATATAGTGGGGGAGGTGGTTGAAGGGTTGAAGCTGCCCAGACAGGAACTATTACATAAGCATATCTCACTCAAAGTCACCCAGGTGAACTTTTGAATTTACTCAGAAATCAAAAGTTTAAATTCTGGTGCAGAAGTATACAAAGGATTTAATTTGTTTGCTCTGCAGCTGGCAATCGTTGATGTGTTAAAATGAATTGTCTACAATACAGTTCAAATACTTACCTTGTTGTACAATTCAAATCTATCCCATGTCTGAGAGTTTCAAAACTCAGTATTGAATAAGGGGTTAAATGTTTGTTAAACCGTGATTTACTGAGTCCTGGTGAGATTGTCATCATGTCCCTTAATTCACATGATTTATATACAGTAGAAGTCTAGTGAGTGAAACCTAGAGAAAACTGGACCACAATATCCATACAACATAAATTTACTAGCAGCAACATCAAGCTCTTGGTGAGAATCCTTCGGGAGGGATCCCAAGTGACATTAACCACATTTATGATGAAATATATCAGTAAAGTTGTTTGAGGAAATATAAGAAATCCTTTAAAAGTCATAAACCTCCCAGAGTTGTTGGGAATTATGTGTTTTATATACATAAAAATAAATAACATTTTTTGTTAAAACAAAGCTTATTCAGGGATGTGGGATATTAAAAATAAGCAAAAATATTTTTTAAAAAAGTCAGAAGAGATCAAATAAAATTGGCTACCCTGTAAAAGAGTCCTAGTTCTGAAGTGCCTTATGCTGTTCATTCTTATTGTAACATTCTTAATATATGAAAGAGAATTCCGACTACTATTATATATAGCAAAAAACTATTTTGGAGCATGAGATATTACATGGTCAGTGAGGGTTTTCATTATAAATAGTAACTTTTAACAATTTGAGGAGAAGTAGTACATTGCTTTCTTATAACAAAAATAAGCATTTGTTAATTTGGGAGCAGGTTTTTGTGTATTTTTCGTCATCAACCATCTATATAAGCATTTTTTGGACTACAATAATTATAGGCAAGTAAAGTGTAGAACTGAAAAAAGTCATCATCATCATTATTATTTAAGATTTAATCTTCAGTTCAATTCACAGTCTAGGACTGGTAAAAACTTAACAGTTCAGGTCCTAACCAAGAACCTAGTTAAGGTAACGTCTAAGTGTATAGGCAGTTCCAAATAGAGTGGTTTTTTTTGCAAAGTCAGAACATTCAGGTCTAATAAGTTCAGAATTTCCTTATAATCTAGGCAGCCCTTTGGGAATTGCTCCAAGGGCTCCTATTACTATTGATACAACCATTGATTTCTTCTTCCATAATTGCTAAACTTCAATTTGCAAATCACAATACTTCGTTATTTTTTTCTAGCTGTTTCTGTCAATTCATGCATCTATTATTATTGTTATTATTATTATTTATCATTTAATATACACTTCCCTGTCCCACACAAACTTTCCTGCAGTGCTTAATAAAATGAATGTCTAACCCTGGCACAAACTTATAATCCCTTCATTAGATGGTATCATGAGCAAAACCAATTTCTTTTCAAGAATTACAAAGAATATTTTATGCATACTGTATATCTGCATATATTCTATTTCTATTGCATAATTATGCTATAAGTGGTTCTCAGATGTATAAAACCACCTCAGAACAAGGGAGAAAAGAAAACCAGTAAGCCATAACCGCAAAGAATCTGCTTTCATCACATCACTTTCCAAAGCTAATTTATAACACACTGTTTTCACTTTATGATGAGAAATGGTAATATTTTTCTTTGTGGACAAGATGAAATCTGAAGGGATGTCCTACTGAAGGACTAACTCTCCTTAATGCCCTTAGTCTTCCCTCATTATGCTTTCTGGTCCCATGATAGAAGCCTTAATTTGACACAGATGAGTAATGCTACCTATGTTTCTTGAGCAATACACTCAGTGCCTGAGGCAGAGCTTCCTCCATTTGAAACCGAGGCCAGAAGAGTATCCATAAATCCAGTGCCATACAAGCAGCAATTAAGCTACAAGTTTTCTTGCTGTGAGCAGTTTAGCAGATGTGCCTAATAAATTATTTTATTATATTTATTTCTTTTTGGCTTTAGATGCTAGCATGACTGTGTTTTCAGGTAATTAATAGGTGCTAATTCTGTAATTCTAAAAACTATGTTGTATTCAAATACTCATACTCTCTGCATTAATCTTAATAATTTTCCTTTGACAAACATTGGCTTAAAAATGAAAAAGTAAACAAAGATTATGTTCACTTGCTCAGGTCATTCATCAATTCAGTAACATAAGGGAACTGGATAAAAGGGCATCCTAATCTCAGCCCACTTGTTGTGACTGGCAAACTGTACTTTGCCAAAAGTTTGTTTTGTGTTCAGAATGACCTTAAATAATGTAAATTAAACAAATTGTTCAATGAAAGAATTTATTCACTTTATGAATAGCTGCTCTTTAACCTACAACAGTCTAAGTGTTGAACACTTTCAATTGTAAACTATTTTTGTAACCAGTGGATTGGCCTGGAAGATATCTCTCTAATCAGAATTTAAAATGTTGTCAATGGTCATTTTTCAATTTAATTTAATTTTGTATTTAAATACTACAGAACTTTAAGTTGCATGGACTTCAATTTCCCAGAATTCTCCAGCCAACATGCATAAAGTTCTTGAGGTTAAGAAACACTGAAATATAGGATAGTACTTTATAGAATCATAGGCTTCAAAGAGATCTTGGTGGTCTTTTACTCCAACTTTTTCCCTACATTGCATCACAGACAAATCTTCTCCTGAAAACTTCCAGAGATGGAGTACTCACAACTTCAGGAAATAGGCTATTCCATTACATCATAGTTCTTCCAGGCAAGAAATTCTTCCTTACAGGAATAAAACTTGCATCTATTGATTCTTCTCTTAGAATACTACAGAAAATAAATTCCATTGTCCCGTGTCACCCTTTCTTCATGTATTGGAAGATTGCTCTTAGTCTTCTTTTCTTTAGGCTAAGTTCCTTTAGTCACACTTCATACTTTTCATAGGATTTAGCTTCCAAGGCTCTCACCATCTTTCTTGCTCTTCACTGTACACTTTCCAATTCCTCAGCATACTTTTTCTATATATTGTGTCAGCCAGAATAAGACACAGGATTCTAGATCTGCTCAGTGTAGCATACTGCAGTACTATCACTTCCTGTGATCTTTAGCCTGTTGATACAGTACAAAACTTCATGGCAGTCCTGCATATTACTGACTCACACTTCTATAATATTTAAAATAAATATACTTTTTAAAAAATCAAACATGAAAAGTCTTTGGTCTATGGGCCAGATACTATCTATGGAGATCTCCATTTACCAATTGAATTTGCTGTAGAGTATAGGTAAGATGTTTTCCAGTTCAGAAAACCTTATATTGCTAATCAGGATCTGATCAAAGATATGTTGGCACTGAATGTTTTCTTCATTTAGAAAAAGAGAGCAAACAGATAGGAGTAAGTCAGTCAGGATTGGCTAAGTGCTGTTTTCTATTTGAGCCATATTATGGCTAATTATTTATATTACATAGGATCATAGGCAAGGAAATTATATTGGATTTGAGATCTAAGCAAGCATAGTATGACAGATAAAATCCTACTTTTAGACATCTGGAACACCTTGAAATTAACAATAGAACATTTTTCTACTACTGTCCTGTTCTAGTCAACACATGCACATGCAAGGAAATTTTAAGGACTTTATTGGCAGTCCAAGCCCTTAATGTTGATTCTCTAGGTCCCCACTCGCCCCAAGGCAAGTTTCTATTGATTCCATAAATTCTCAAACTAGGCACAAGATACTGAATTCAACAGCAAGGCAAGATTGCACAAAGTCCACAATCCATAAGTCAGAGTCTGAGTCCAAAAATCCATAAACAAGTCCGAAGTCCAAATGCAGAGTTAAATGCAGAACAGTTCAAGGTCAAGGAGGCTAAGATCACAGAGATGAAGAATGTACATGGCAGGAGAATAGTCAATTGTTTCCAACAAACCGCCCCCCCCCATTCTGCTCATCTGCTTAAATAGGCACTATTTAGGAGGGGTGAGGCTGCCACCTTGCAAGTAGCCTCACCAACCTCCATTGTGCCTGCCTCCACTCAGCCCTGCACATCCGCAGCTGTGGTGGAGATATTTCCTCTGCTTTCCCTCTGACCAGCTTCAGCTGCATGCCTTCTCCACCCTGTGCTTCCAACAGGACCTCTGAGCTCTCCAGTTGCAGCTGTGTCTCACCTTTTTCTGTTCCAACTAGCATTTGTCCGGTCACTCCTCCAGTGACCTTTCCAATGTACCTGGCCTCTCCACTCCTGGCTCAGAGCCCTCAGCAACTTCCTGGAGCTCCTCCTCACCTCCATCTGAAGTCCCTGGAGCTGCATTGGCTCTTCCTCATCATCCAAACTGTCATCCAGGGAACCCATCACAATCGCTTCCCATATGAATTAATAAATACAGCAGAGTAAGAACCATTTCAGAATTTCGCTAACCAAGCAAGTAGTAATGAACCTAATTAGGCAATTATCAACAAAAGAACTGGGTGAAATATCTTACTCAGCAGAAATGTGAATGAAATGTTTAGTTCCATTGCTGTAGTAGCACTACAAAACAGTTATTTTATAATAGCCTTTTCCAAACTACTTTTATTTAGACTTAATTTCAAAAATCCCTAATGGAATTCAAATATTGCATATTGAATTAAAAACAAAGTCAGTTTTTTAAATATATATATTGTTTCATGAAGCTACAGAAACAATACTCAAGGATCTATTTATTAATGTTTCTGCACTGGACAAATAATACATTTGTCATAAATTGTTTGATTCAGCCTACATGGACTTTTAGTGTCAAAAAAACAAATCAAGATGGAGGAGGAAAGCTGTATTTTATCATTCTTTGGGGTCCAATCCACTCCCAATAAAATTGCCTGATTTTCTGGTTGCCCGTGCCATGGGAGCTTATGTTTAATGATTTTCAAGGCTTTATATCAAGTTTCCAGGCAGACATAGAGCATGTTATTGGACTAACTCTGTCAACTGGCTCTTTACTGTATACTCTCAATTGGCTGTAAAAGTGACGAATATTAACCAGTGTGATAGAACAAACTTTAAGGAACAGAAATAACAAAAAATCCCTGTTGCTATTTTTAAAGTATTAATAATTCAAAGTCTGCGATGTTTATTTATTATTTATTTTTATTTTAATAAATTTATATCCCGCTGCAGTTTTCTAATTTGAGCAAGCTAGCTTTTATTGCATTGAAGTATTGCTTTAATGATTTATTTAATACCTATATTGTCTAATCAGTACCTTCTGAATTAAGCTAAAACCCTATGCACAGTTATTTGAAGCATGATTCTATTATTAGGATTAGGATACTATTTTATATTCTAAGTATTCCATTAAATCTTGCATATTATAACAATTCCTTATATTATTTAAAATGAAAGTTCATATAGAAAGATTACTGTAATTAAATAGGTCTTAGAATAATACAAGGACATAATAGTTTTATATAGCTCGGGAGTAGCTTAAATAATTAAGGAAAAAATAATGATATATTTAAACCAAATATCTACAGTCAAGATTAATAACATGGGCACAGATGTAATGTCTGTTAAATATGATGATATGTACAAATGAAGCAAATGGGTAGGAATAAATGAATTTTACTTGAAAACAATTTCTTAAGTAATTTGTTAAAGTGTAACATTGGGCTATACTTTATTTCTAGCACTTAACACAGAATATATTTATTCATATAGCATCAACTACTATACAAAATACAACATCTCCTAACTATCAAGGGTAATATATTTTGCATATTATTTCTGGGAATTCTTCCAATCCCAAACCATTTTTAGTTGCAATTCTGTATAATTTATTAGACATGGTTGGGCAGAATTTGCTGTATAGCCAAAAATCTTCAATTTTGCATCTTCCATCCCCCATTATCTCTGCATATAAAAAGTCAAAAAGCTTGAGGCTAAAATTACTCAAGATTGGCTATTATATTTGTAAGAGCATTTAGGAGCAATCCCAGTTGACTCTGGAGTATATAATAATAAATAATTTCATCTAATCTATCTATCTCATTTTAAAAAAATAAACCTTTGCCTTAAGGATATTTTGAAGCTGATGATGAAATACTAACAATATTTAGTTTCTGAAGTAGCTAGCCACCCCTGATGTCTATTCTACCTTGGGCAAAGTCATTTAAAGATAGAAAGTTTGCAAGTTAAATGCCTTTAAAATATAAGCATCAGTTTTTATAAATGCCCTTAAGAAACATATTTACCTACTTTCCTTGCTTGATGAAGCTAGACTTGGCTGAAAGCCTTAAACTACTTCTCTTTGGCAGGAACCATTTATTTCAGTGCAAACACAATACAGGGAAAATTGTGCAAATCTTGCTCACACAAATAATGGTGCCTTTTAAATGTATGTTTTAGGACTATACCTTCATATAGTTAGATGAAAGGTTATGTCAAGTACATTTCATAGCTTACTGTTTTTCTTCACTATAAATATTAAATGAGACATATATTAAAGTTTGTATGCATAGAAAATGAAGGTAGTTTATAAAGAACATAAAAATAAACAACTTGTCTTCTGGTACATTTGTCTTGCCAACAACATTGTAAGCTCCTGCAGAAAATCAAGAAAAAATAATTGTTTTGGATATCATTTATTATTTTGAGCTTTTTATTTTAAAATATTCTCATAGGATCCTAGACAAAAACATTACCTATTTTTTTTACAATTTCTAAAAAAGATTCTAGTAAGATTGTAGTAAGAACTGTAGAAAAAAATATTTGCTTCCATGCCTGTTAAAAAGGAAAAATATTGAATTAGATCTCCCATGAGTTTCTGGTGTACAATTCAGAAATATTTTTCTTTAATATGTTGCTTTTGTTTCCACGTATCTATCACAGTATAAGATTGTCGGAGTCTTATAGCAAACATGAAAAAAAGTGAAATGCTTCCAGCAGTTACTGTTATCAAGATGGACATGTACGACCAAAGTAAAATGCCTTTTCCATTTTTTCAAGCACTGTCCTGTCCCAAAGTCCTGTGAATTGCATTATGTATTTTTTTAAAAGATATATTTATTGTTATTTGTCTTTCAGAATTTCTTATCTCACATATAAAAGAATTGTGAATAAGGTTAGTCCTTCAAAGCCCAAAGCAGACCTTGCATAATTACATCTTTTTGTTATATAATGGCAAATTAGTATCTGGAAGGAAAGTTTAATCTCCTCTTCATCATACTTTCAAGAGAAACCTTCCCTTTGTTACCGGAGTAGAGAATTAGACTGCACTTTCAAACAACCCCTGGTTCCAGAATGTTAAAGTTTTCTCTCAATTCTTATCTTATATTTACAATAAAAATATGCAAGTTAGTTACATTCAATTAACATTATGTAATCAAGACTCTACTAGGAGTTCAGGGACATGAAAACTGCACTTCTGGTTTCCCAAAATAACATGTTACGTTCAATCAACCAAAGTTTAACCTTTCCATTGACCAAAGAAAAAACTGTTAGGAGGTAACAAAAAAAAACCCATTATGTTCCAACCTATCCTTTACCTATCTTCTCCACAATTGATCAGACTCATGCTGCAGTTTGATCATCAGAAGAGGGATCAAGGACTACTTAATTGTATGCAAAAAGTACCATGTTGCCAATTGTTTTTATGTTGCTTTGTTTGTATTTATTTTCATCTTTGCTTCAAAGAAGAATTATTTCCAAGAGAAAAAAAATCATTTAATCATTAGCATACATTATCAGCATAACTATTATATCAAATGACTGGATAACATTTAAAATATATAAACGATTTAAGACATAGGCATGTATAGGTCCTATTACGTATGGGGTGATAACAAATTGAACAAATAAAAATGAAATAATTTAAAATCTGATTCCTCTGTCTTATGAAACTTACCTTATTCCCATTCCTTTTAGTTATAGTAAACATTAAACCTCCCTCAACACTCTAAATGGTAAAAGAAGAAGAAAAAGAAGAAGAAACATTAAACCAGTTAGTAGATGAATGCACCTCCACTGAATTAATTACATACTGCACTAATTGGCTGGCACAGGAAATTTAGCCTATAAACCATCAATCAGCTGAACACTGAGAATATATTTGGTATCATCTATCACAATTTAGCATATTTCAAATAACCAACTTGAGGAAAAAATTGTATTCAGGATAAAATGGTCATTACAAACTTTTTAAATTCCCCTTTGCCACATAAGTGCAAAGCAATGCTCATATTAAGTTTTCAAGTATTTATCTATTAAAATTTCAATGGGATAGATATTAAGAAGCCAAAATAAAAGTTTAACATTGTTTTAATTTGAACACATGGGACAAATAAATAAATACTATGAAGTTGTTCTTAACTCCAATCATTTTGCTTGCAACAACTTTTTTAGTTAAATTCTTTTGATGATTACAAGACCAAGAAGCCTAAAATATTAAGAATATTTGCAATGGTAATTTTCAGATGCAATGGATAATGAATAATAGATATGAATTTTTTTTACTTAGACTCTTAGTGTTCTCTTTTACAACTGCATTTAACATGTTTCTTTATAGTTCATGAGCCAAGAACAAAGTATGCCAGCAAACTTTGCCATGTTTTCATTGCCAAGCCCTATTTGCCTCATTAATGAGACTGGCAACTGGGTTCTCTCATTACAATTTAATATGGCACAAGCTAAGGAAAGGGGTTGTCACAAAGAAGAGGGAGTCAATCTATTCTCCAAATCACCTGAAGGCAGGACAAGAAGCAATGGATGGAAACTAACCAAAGAGAGAAGCAACCTAGAACTAAGGAGAAACTTCCTGACAGTTAAAACAATTAATCAGTGGAACAACCTGCCTCCAGAAGCTGTGAATGCTCCAAAACTGGAAGTTTTTAAGAAGAGCCTGGACAACCATTTGTCTGAAATGGTGTAGGGTTTCCTGCCTGAGCAGGGGCTTGTACCTTCAAGGTCCCTTCCAACTCTGTTGTTGTTGTTGTTGTTGTTCTTCTTCTTGTTGTTGTTGTTGTTGTTGTTGTTGTTATTATTATTATTATTATTATTATTATTATTATTATTATTATTATTATCCTGGATTTCTGGCAACCCTTCCCTCAAAGCATCTTGTGCCAGGCTTCACTCTTCTGCTTTATTGGGAAGCACCTCAGCATCGCCCATTAGTTTGCAGCTGACTTGCAGGCTGGTGAAATCTTCCTAGAAAAGCAAGAGAGCTCTCACCAAACTAGAGGAGTGAGAGATGAAAAGTGGAGAGCACTCTGTACCTATGACCTGTCATTTTGAGGATTTCTGACCATTTGTCTAGCACACTTGGGGCCGTAATCCAATATCCAAAATAATTTCAGTGAGATAAAAGCTCTGTACAAAGAGTCCAGTGAGTCTCTTTCAAAAAAAATGCTAGATTCATGTTCAGAAATAGCACCAGTGATAGGTCACAGAAGTTAGCATGACGGCTTTGAAGAATGGTTTGGGGATATTTGGGGGGATTCTTTGCTGCTTTATCTCATACTCCCAAGTCCAGATGAGCGGCATGAGCAGTAAAAAAAGTAGGGAGTATTCAATAAACAGCGCAATTCTGAGAAAACAGGCTTCCTGGAGGTGTAAAGAAAAGCAATTAATATATAATGTTAATATGTAATATTAATAATTTTACATACTCATTTGATCCTTCAGGGCAGTTTACAAAGAGTTAAAACAAGGTAAAAACAACTAACAATACAGCAATGTACATAATACAGGTAGTCCTTGAATTACAACCATAACTGAGCCCAAAGCAAGACATTTGTTAAGTGAATTTTACCCTATTTTATGACTTTTCTTGCCATAGTTGTTAAGCGAATCACTGAATTTTTAAGTTAGTAACACAGTTGTTAAGTGAATCTGGCTTCCCCATTGACTTTACTTAATCAGAAGGTCACAAAAGGGGATTACATGACCCTGGGACACTGCAACCATCATAAATATGACTCAACTGCCAAGCGTCTGAATTTTGAACATGTGACCATGGGGATGCCTCAATGGTCATAAGTGTGAAAAACGGTCATAAGTCACTTTTTTCAGTGCTGTTGTAATTTTGAATGGTCACTAAATGAACTGTTGTAAGTCGAGGACTACCTGTAAAAAACAATACTTAAAAATCATAATAAAAAACTCATAAAATCATAATAAATATCATAAAAAACCCCTCATAAAATTCCCAGCAAAGGTAGTCACACCTACCAATACTATTCAATAAAGCCATTGTGTCAACTCTGCCACATTCCCAAATATTTGTGCCTGTTGGCAGAAACCAGATGGGATAAATAGTTAAACAGTTTAAATTGTGTGAATCTGACTAGAATTTCTAGACATAGATGTGCTTTAGTAACTTTGTTAATTTTACACAGAACATTCCTAAAGAGATGGCAAACATTTTCCCTGTCTCTAACTATTTACAGTATTGAGAATTTGCTCTAATAATAGCATTGTGAATCTCTACCAACTGGTCTGCCTTTTGAAGACACTTCATTCTAATTTTGCTAGTATGATTTACAAAGATCATTATTTTTCAGTGACCATTTGATATTTCTTCTGTATGCTTGCCTGATATAAACCTACCAGGCAAGTGGATTCACCATAAGCCCTCATGACAACTTTGTAAAATAAAAATTGCCGCATTAAGTTAAGATTTTCACAAATTGCCACAAAAAACATATTTATGGTTTTCTCAAGCCACATTAAAAAATATATTTCAACGAGTTTCATTAAATGGGAAATGGTTATTATAAATCCTTGTAATTTATACTATCACAAGTTCAATATTAGATTATTTAAAAAAAAAAACTAATCAGAGAGGAAAAGAAGGGGAAAAAACTTTAATGGAAATATATTTCACCTAAATGTTTTTCCTAATAGCTACATAATGTAATTCTAGTAATTTCAGCAAATATTGTGTGTTTTCTTCAAATAATAACTCTTAAATCTTTGAATAAAAATATGCAGCTGCATGGAAACAAATCCATAAGGAGATTGATATCAAGATATAAAAAGAAAAGCAGTTTTGCAAAAGCAATTTTGCAACAATGTTCATACACTCGCAAATTTGAACACTGAATATGAAGAGTGTATACTTAAAAATCATGAGTTGATCACTATTAGAAATAACCTTTTAGCATTTAATTATGCTAAAACAATTAACACAACAGGATTAGCTGCTTTATAAATATTCAAGCTTCTTACAAGGATTACATATATCTATATATCTATACTAATCTATATTTCTCAATTAGTAGTCCTAATGTATGTGTACAATTACCCTATGTGTACAATTACCCTATGAAAGAGATCTGTCACATGGCAATTATTGTAACCTAATAATTTCCAATATATTTTAAAATCAATTTGTATTTCTGTATGTTCATTCAAAAACTTAAAATGTTTCTAGCCTGATACTATCTACTTGATTGCAAATTTGGAATTTGCAGAGATACCTTATTTGCCAATTGCTGAGCAGAGTGCCAACCAATCAATGCACATCCTTTCTGCTTCAAGATAACTAACTAGTAAGACATATAGAACCACTCATATACAGAAACACATTTTAGTGCTCTATTGAATTAAGAAACAGCTTTTTATGCTTTTTTGACAAGAAAAATAATACGTTTCTAGCATTCCTGACCCCGCACACACAATATTCATACATTATAATAATAGTTGCAATTTATCCATGTATATTTCTGCAGATTTGACTGGTAGTTTGCAAAATGACCCTACCAATAGACCGGAAGGGGAATATCATTTTAAAAAGCAATTAAAAAACATATTCAGAAGCCACAGGAACTTTTCATTCACCAGAGTGCCATTGTGCAGTAAAGCAACATTCTGACTAGTACAGGGAACTACACACATATAGCAACCCACCAAGACTAACACAGCAGAAAAAAAAAATTCAGGACTTTTCCTCAGGACCAAAAGTCCCAGCAGGATACTAAAATGGGCTATATAAAACATAATCTATTTGTTGAGAAGAGAAGACACAGCATTAAGTATCTTCCAACTGGAAAACAGATGCCTATAAACCCAGGTTGAAACTGCTGGATACCAAGTTTCATTCATTTCAGAAGCAAGTCAGAAAAAATCAAAATAGATTATCTGAGGATGTTGGGGAATTGGAAATTTGCATCACATCAAATCACCATCTGGAAATGTTCAGTACTTAGCCCAAGGGCTCCAATCAACTTCATGGCTAAGTACATTTGTACATAAGTTTCTGCGCTCCTAATAAAACACTACATTATTACAATATGCTAAGGAACGAAACAGCATAAAGCTCTCTCTATATAAGTGTTAGCATTATCTTGTAAAGAGATATCATTTCATCCCTGAATGTGAATATTCTGACTTTAAAATGTTTCACAATGATTAAATTTCTAAAATTCCTTTTTTCACACTCCAGTAGAAGATTCAGGCAGAAGAAGAATTGTTTAGCAAGCACAGCTTAACTGCAAGAAAGTAAGAACGCTGAAAACATAAGAATGCAGGTATAGGTTATCTAACAGAATAAATGATAAAATGTGATAAAATGTGGATAAAATGTTGGCATGTTATCTTTAAAACTAGAGTAAACAAATGAACTTGTGTACCTTGGTAAAATATTTGCTAACACTGGAGAAATGGATGGAGAAATTTTCAGATACACAAACACTAGTGGGAAAGTAGTGGGTAGTATATGGCATGTTGTGAGAGATTACTACTGGTCAGAAAAAATAAACATGGTTCTGCCCTGGAAGCTGGAATACTTGGGTACATCACACACAAAAAAGTCAAACAAAATGCAATGTGTTTTTTTTTGTTGTAAAAACTTCCCATGATAGAACAAGAAATCAAGAATCTCAATCCATGGATGCTTACTAAATGTAGCTTGAATATAAAAATATAAAAAAGTACATTGCAGTGGCTTAGTCATATAAGAAAATGAGTGAAAATCAATCTACAAAATATGAAAAAAACAAAGTTGAGAGAAAAGGAAAGAGTAAGAGATTTGCGATTAGGTGAAATTAATGACATATAAAAAAGATGTGGTGAGAAACTTAATTAACAAAGGCAATGTATTAGTATGTGTATGGGCACAGTAGAAACACGGAAGGTTTCCAAGGATAGCGAGGTTCCATTGTGCTCAGGACTTGCCAGTTCTTTATAAGAGAAGCTAAAACTGTAGAAAATGAGATTACAAATATTGATTCAGCAAACACACCTTATTAAAGAGGATTCGACAAATGGAACACCAAAATGGCACAAAAGCCTATGATATTTCCTTTAAGTAAGAACGAACCTTGATTATCACGAATTAGCTCACTGTTGTTACGTAACAGCTTTTGTCACATGTGCAGTGTCACATCATGCAAAGCAACGGAGCTGAAATGAAGTAAGGATTAGCAACTCCTTTTTACAGTAGTTGAGTTGGCAGTTCACACATTTTGAAAATTCAGGAAGTACAACAAGAAAATGCAAGTATAATTTACGAAACTAAAGAGTACTTCAGTGGTTAATACTTTAACTATGTTGAAATGGTTCTATGAGCCTGAGACATAATAGGAACTGAAAAAATACGAAGAAAGACTTGTCCTGCATATCTATTGGAGTAGCTGTCTTGGTGAATGCACTTCAGCATGTGTGGAGTTGGCAATACAAATCTTCAGGCTTACACGAAAATTTCAAAAATAGGATGACTAGCTATTAGATATGAACGTTCAGAATAAATCTAGCTACATAGCTATAACCTCAGTCGGATGCTTTCAGAGGATGCTACAAAATAGTATGAAGAGTTCAACTTCAGCTACAAATGAGAACCAGAAATGTCATGAATTATCAAGAAAGCAGTTGGATATCAGAACAGGAAAAGACTACCTATTATTAAAGCTGACTTCAAATAATATGTCTAATTCTAAGGTAATTGTTTTATTATCTGCATTAAGGATAGAGTCTTGTTCTCAAGGTATTTGAAAACATGGCTAAAAATTAAAAAAAGATGATGAAAATTTGCAATGATTTTTAATATATAGCTTTAAAAGTATACTTTTAAAATAAAGTATAAGTTATATTTAAAAATTACTGCCTTTTTGGAATATGCCTGTATATCAGTGGATATTATTCAAATGTGATTGTAATTATTGCAGAAAACATGTATTTACAGTGAAAATTATGATTCTTTTTTAGACTTTATATTTATTAGCTATTTATTTGGAAAGACAAAATATATCATTTATGAACATGCTGTCATTTAAAAAATAATTTTCTTTTCCTCAAAATTACTGTATGATAATTTATATTTGGCAATAATTTATATTAGGTGATCTTATAAATTCATCATGGCATTCACTTCATGATTCTTCAGTAACATATCATCCCAAAGTGTAACATTTTTCCTTGGTTATATTGATCTATTTGGATGAATTAAGTGACTATATCATTACTTTAAATCAATTGGTTTGTTGAATACTATATTATTTGTATAGATTCATGAAAGTATTTACACAAATCATTGCCAAAGAAGGTGGCAAAAGATAAACAAGAATCTTAGTGCCTCTAGCAATAAAGTTGGCAATTTCCTAGTATCATATAAACTGTATTCCTATTTATAAGTATAAAAGCAGGATGTTTTTTTTAAAAAAAAGTCCACCTAGCCATTTGTCAAATTCTGTTCTTTCAAGAATGTATAGTCAATACAAGATTACCTAATGCACAAAATATTTATATCATCAGGCAGAATAGCTGCTTGGATTTTGCAGTCTGCATTACCTTCAAGTATCTTCTAAGCCTAACAGTAGCTCCAGCCATGAATAGCCACCACATTTAAACATCTGAAAAAAATTATTATACAATCCTTCTCTTAGGCAGCAAAAGTACCTGACAGTACATTTAAAAAGAAAAAGACAGTTTTGTACAGGTTAACTTCTAATTCCTGGTAAACATGGAGCTGGAAAAGGCTATTTCTTGAAGCCATCATTTACCAGCTAACTGCTATTTTCTCAATCTTTAAGGTGTTGCTTGTTTTCTATCTTCAAGCTATTGCTTTACAAGAAATTGTAAACAAGCCTGGTTTGAGAGGTTGTTACATTTCTTCCCTTGTAAAAAAAAAATAAAAATGGCAGGCGAATGTTCCTTTCGACAATGATTGCCTCTTCAGGACGGAGAATGAAGTTAAAGAGATGAGGGTGCTTGGGAGCTATCCAAACTCGGGTAGCCTTCCCAAATGCGCTGTGCTCGTACAAGAAGCGGGCGGCTGTCGCTTCCCCTTCAGAGGTGACAGTTCTGGGGGACCAACAGCAGCCCAGCTGACGCTCAGCGCGCTCTTATCACGCCAAACTGCGCGCAGCTGAAGCCGCAGCCCTGGGAAAGGCAGGCGAGAGGCGAACGCGGCGGCAGAAACGCCTCCCAGCCTAGCCCGAATCCGGCTCCACCTCCAGCGCTGCCGTTTGCTCGCTTGCTCGCTCCCAGTCGCTGCGGCCTTGGCGTTTGCAGAGCAAGGGAGGCGGGTTTCCCCTGGTTCCGTCTCTCTGCGCTGAAGCTGCTTCCTGGTCACCTGAGAACGAGGAAGGAGGCCGGTGGCTCGACTCGTTTCGGGTGCTGGGACGCCGCCATGGCTTCGCTTTTCAAGAAGAAGACGGTGGACGGTGAGGCCGAAACCTGTTTTTTTTTGGGGGGTGGGGTGGGATGGGGTTGCCGCTCCTTTTTGCAATAGAGGTTCCCTTAATTTCTCAAAGATGTATCCCTTCTTATAGCTCCCTTCGGGTATGCATCGGGTGAAGACTACAGTCTCAGCGTGTCCAGAGAATTGAATGGAACCGAGGTCCCAAAGGACTCTGGATCCTTTAAGACGACATAAAATTTGCTCAAACTACACGCTCAGGACCGCTTTGACCGGCCAAAAATAAAATAGTAATGACATGCTAAGAACACTTTAACACAAAACCAAGGGGGGGGGGGGGGGTTATGACTATCCATTCTACTACTCCCCCTCCCGCTCAGCCCCGTGATTGCCAAAATATTCTGGATGTTAAATAGCAATCATGATACTTTCTGGGTTGGGTTCCTTGCCCTTTGGTCTACTCTACATGTTTCTCACTTTCAGCTTGACCTGTAGTAGTTGATTTAAATATGTAGGTGGCTTTGGGTGTTCATTTGCATAGTTAAAAAGGTAGAGTGGAAGTGGAATGACTCTTGTCATATAGATATTGTTGAAATAGTTTGTAGAATTAGTAGAAACAAATATACCAGGTTATTTAATTTTCGGGTTTGTTTTATGAGTGTAAACCCTGTTGAGCAAATGAAATTGAACTATACATTTAGACTGAAAAAAATTCTCATGGAAACTAATTTAAATCTAAAGGAATTTGAGGAAGCTATAATCTCTTTCAGATAAATGCTGTATGTACTTTAAAGTAAACTTTATAGAGAACTAAACTGCTCAAATGGAAAAGAGATTATTTAAAGGGATGGTAAGATACTTAAAAGTTGCTTTTTATAGCAAATTGAAAACATTGCTAGAAATAGTCTAAATAGAAGTATATTTTTTTTAAAAAAACTGAAAAATGTTTCAAAGTGGTTTTTAAAAAAACAAAACAAAAACAAAAAACCCTACTTTGGAATTTGATGGGCATAAAAAATAGTTTGAAAAAAACTTTTTCAAGATTCAAGAGAGATTAATATCCCCAAAATAATGGTTTGTATTAGCATTGCTATATATTTCTTGAAAAAAGAAAAAGTATATCTTCATTTTCTTCCAGATATCTTTATATGAAGAGAACACACATAGATGCACACACATACACAGTGACAAGCTATTTATAGTTATATCACAACTCAAACAATCGCAGGATCAAAAGGCAGAAGTCTCTGCATTTCAAATGAGTTTTTTTCCTTTCTCTACAGAATAAATAACTGCAGGGGAATGTTTTGAACTGCTTTGAAGCAAGAGATTTATTGTGGGCAAAAGGGAATTTTATTATGACTGAAGCAACTGTTGTTATAGTTATTGTGAATTGAGACTGAAATTACAATAGTGATGGAGCTTTGGAATGTGTTTACTGAATGCTGAATATTTTTTACATGCCACGGCTATTTAAATCTAAGTTTTCTACTTTCCCCAATTTTCATATTGATTTAATTTTAAAATATATTGTGGTGAAAAAGTAGCATCCGTTTTACAATGTATGAATTCTTGTTAAGGATAACCTTTCAACTTGTACATTTAAGTCTACTGGAAAATATATTGACCGACAAATCCAAACTATCATTGATAAACTCAAGTGGCTTCTGAAAGGTAGTGATTGTAAAAATAAAAGGAGGGGAGACAATGTTTTTCAGATTCCATTTTTCTAATGTTCTTGCTATCATTTCACTATACAGATATTATAAATGGTTCACAGAACACTTAAATTTTCTATTCAAGTTCTCTAGGAAATATAAATTTCTGTGATTGCTTATTAAAATTTAGGCCAGTCAGGTGATAAAGCTGTCCTATATTATGCATCCTTCTGACATGCAAAACAGTTATGATAACAAAACAAACCCAATATTAAAGGTAAAAGTAGGAACGGTATAGCAGTATCACTAAGAATGAATGAGCAGAAAATCTGAAGACCAAGTAAAATTGCTGTGGCTTTGTTCTCATGAGAACTAATTAAAAGGCATAATAGTTGTCAAGACAATTTTTTATTTTTAAATTTGTATTTAATGTAAACTTCACAACAATCAAACAGTGCTCAGAAATTTGCACAGGGGTATAATATTACAAAATTAAAACATCAATACAGTTAAAATACAAATCATTACTCTTGCTCCCCAAAACCATATCAATAACAAATGAAAATAGTGAAAAGTAAAATAAGGTACAGAGTTTAAGTCAGTAATTATATAGATCATTGCATTCTTGAAACATTACAGTTTCCATTAAGACAGGGATGTCAAACTCAATTTCATTGAGGGCCACATCAGCATTGGGGTTGCCCTTGGGGGGGCGGAAGGCTGTGGCCAGGGTGGGTGTGGCCAGGGTGGGTGCAGCCTACTGGGTGGGCGTGGATGGAGTGGGTATGGCCTACTGAGTGGGCATGGCCAGCTGTACATCGTTCGTGTCAAGGGTGCCTGTGGGGGCCTGGGCAGGAGTGGGACAGATCTGAGGGTCTCTGGCAGAAGGGGATGGGACCAGGGCAAGTGCCAAGGCATGGTCCACTGGAGGAGCCTCACTGTTCCTCTCAGGCCATGCAGGGGGGGCTGGATGCTGGTGCGGGCTGCTCGGAGCCCTGGGCAGCAGAGATCAAATGCCCAGTCTGGCCCTTGAGCACCTGCGGCAGCAAGCCCAGACCCACTTCCCCAAGGGGGCAGAGTAGACCTGGCTTCGTATCCAAAGCTTCCTTAGCAATAGGATGGGAAACCCCCAGGATAGGCCAGGAGGAGGGGGCATTGGGATGGTGAAAGGGCAGCAGGGCAGGACTAAGGCAGGAGTTCCCTCAGACCCTCTCTCTCCTTCTTTCTTTCCTTCCTAAGTACAGAGTGGTGGGAAAATATGTGAGATGAGGGAGGAAGAAAAACAAGCAAGAAACACAGTTGGGTAGGTGTCACCCTTTGTGAGGAATGAAGAAATACACCATCACCTGAAAGTAGCCAGCACATGGCCCTTACCTACTTCACATATCTGGCTTGGTGGGCTCTGGGAGAGGGGATGCCATTAACAGTGTGAGAGTCAACATTACCTGCGCAATGCCACCCAGCCCCCAGCCTGCCCATTTTCGGCAGGCAGCGGGGCACTCTCCTCACAGCGCCAAGAGGTTGAGCCGAGCGGTGCAAAGCTCGTCAGCTTTGCACCTTGCTGCCTGCTGAAACTGGGCAGGCTGGGGGCTGGGTGGCATCACACTTTTTTTTGGATTCACGCCGCCCGGCTCAGCCTTTTGGCGCTGTGAGGAGAGCTGGGGGCTGGGCATCGTCGTGCTTCTTTTTGGATTCGCGCCGCCCAGCTCAGCTTCTCGGCGCTGTGAGGAGAGCGCCCCGCTGCCTGCCAAAACCCCTCCCCTGGAGCCCATCAAGCCGGATAGGTGAAGTAGGCGAGGGCCATTTGCTGGCCACTTCCAGGCGATGGTGCATTTCTTCATTCCTCACAAAGGGTGACACCTCCCCAGCATGCACCAAGGGAGCAGGGCCGACGCAGCAGAGGCTGGTTCCTTGCTGTTTCCAGATGGCCTTGTGGAGCTAAGACTGAATGCATTTCAGCATAGATGGCCACCACAAAATTGTACATTGGCTCCCGCCGGCCTGGGCCAGGGCTAAGGCAAAGGGGGCCATTCCCTCACTGTTTCCAGGATGGCTTCGCGGGCCACATGAAACCACTTTGCGGGCCGCATCTGGCTCCCGGGCCCTGTGTTTGACATGTCTGCATTAAGACTTTAAAGATAGCCATATAAAGTGTACTGGGTTGTATGATTGGGTGGCATGTTGAATCATAAAATGCGTCCTTGAAAAGGTCCCACTAGTCGTGGCATCTACTTCCTGGTCAAGTATGATTCATAAGTTCAGAAGGATCTCTAAATCACAATTTACCTTCTTCCTGGCATTGTTTGCCATATAGAAATAGTGCTGGTGTTGACAGGTCTCAACATACAATGAGCAATTCTATCTTAGTTTCATATTCAGTCTGTTCTCCAGGACTTGAGATGTGATGTATCCTTCCTTCATCCAAAGATGCTAATATAATTATTATTATTATTATTATTCCAATTTGTATCCCGCCCTTCTCCCGAAGGACTCAGGGCGGCTCACAACATTATTAAAACAAAGAAAGACCCACACACCCCACCGAATAAAACCAAATTAAAACCAAAATTTTTGTGTTGTGATAATTAAAATTTCTAAAGAACCCAAATTAAAAATCCTCCCTAGGCCAGGCCCGCTTGTTGGAAAAGCCATGTCTTGAGGGCGCAGCGGAAAGTAAGGAGATCCGGAATAATCCGGATCTCAGGGGGTAGTTCGTTCCAGAGGGCAGGGGCACCCACAGAGAAGGCCCTCCCCTGGGGGTCGCCAGCCGACATTGCTTGGCCGACGGCACCCTGAGGAGACCCACTCTGTGGGAGCGTACCGGTCTATGGGAGGGAATCTGTGGCAGAAGGCGGTCTCGGAGGTAGCCAGGTCCTATGCAATGGAGCGCTTTAAAGGTGGTAACTAACACCTTAAAGCACACCCGGAAGGCCACTGGCAACCAGTGCAGCTCGCGCAGCAGCGGCGTTACATGGGAGTGACGAGTCCCTCCCAACACCGCCCGCGCGGCCGCATTCTGGACCAGTTGAAGCCTCCGGGTGCTCCTCAAAGGGAGCCCCATATAGAGGGCATTACAGTAGTCCAGGCGGGAGGTGACGAGGGCATGAGTGACTGTGCGC
>NW_015386920.1:794700-796465 GCF_001527695.2 Protobothrops mucrosquamatus | reverse complement strand
TGATACATAGCAGGGAGCCAGGTATATAATCAACAAGCCCACTTGCACCCCTTGCCCCCACTTCACAAAGAGCGACTCCACGCCGTCTATCTGAGGCACAGTGGTCTCCCTTGGACAAAGGCTCTCCCTTATAATGACCGCTACCCCTCCGCCCCTACCCCGGGTCCTTGGCCGATGGAATGCCTGAAAACCTGGCGGGAAGATGTCCACCAGTGGTACTCCACCCTCTACGCCCAACCAGGTCTCAGTAATACCTGCCAGTTCTGTATCACAGAATTATAGGGTTATAAGGGACCTGGGAGGTCTCCTAGTCCAACACCCTGTCTTTATTTTTGGTCTTTTTTTTCTCACTTGCAAATATATTACTTACAGGACCACCTCCCATCCCATCAGATCTGTCAAGAAAAATATGCTCTGAGTCCCTTGGGTAAAACATTTATCTATCTAGGTCAGGGGTCTTCAAACTGGGCCCTTTTATGACTTGTGGACTTCAACTCCCAGAATTCCTCAGGCAGCGTGCCTCGCTGAGGAATTCTGGGAGTTGCAGTCCACAAGTTATAAAAGGGCCAAGTTTGAAGACCCCTGATCTAGGTGGACATAGGAGAGATGCCCTCTCCTGTGATAGCTTTGAAATAACTTTCATCCCAGATGGGCTTAAAATCCCCCCCCCCAGACCTTATGGTCAGATGATTAGTGGAACTTGATATGTGTGTTGTGACTTGGTTCATAAAGTGCCATAACTGTATGACATTTTTTGTTTGTCTTTTGTGTTTTATTTGTGGGCCATCCAGAGTCATTTGCTTAAGACATACATACTTTTCTAACTAAATTAAGAAATAAGTAGTTCAGATGTATATTTGGCCAGAATATATAAGTCTACTTTTAGAATGTACATAGAACAGAACATAGATTCGTAGAGCAGGAAATGACCTCAGAGGTCTTATAGTCCAACTCTCTGCTCAAGGCAGCAGACCTTATACCATCCTGGTCAAATGGTTGTCCAGTCTATTCTTGAAAACCTCCAGTGATGGAGCAACCACAATTCTGGCAAGAAAGCTATTCCATTGATTATATGTTCTTATGTCCAGTTTTGATATCCCTTTGATGAGCTTCTACCCATTGCTTCTTGTCCTTCCCTCAAGTTCCCTCAAGGCCCATGATAGCCTTTCAAGTATTGGAAGACCTCTATCATGTTTCCCCTAACTTTCTCTTTGTTACACTAAACATACCTAGTTCCCTTCGCTGTTCATCAAAGAATTTAGCTTGTGGACTTATTATTATCTTCATTGCTCTTCTCTCCTGTCTTTCTAGGGCCTCGGCATCATTTTGTATCATGATAACCAGAACTGGGTGCAGTTTCCAAATGTGGCTTCACTAGTGCAATATAGAACAGTACTATCACTTTCAGTAATCTTAATGCTATCCTTCTGTTGATACAGCTTAGAACTGTGTTGGCTTTTTAGCAGCTGTAGCACACTGCTGACTCATGCTTAAGTGGTGGCCCATCAAGGCACCTAGATCCTCTCAAGGGGACTGTTGAGCCAGGTACTACATATTTTTATTTTATTTTATTTATTTATTTATTTCATTTATACCCCGCCCTTCTCCCGGAGGACTCAGGGCGGCTTACAGCCAGTTTAAAACAATCCCACATAAATACCAAATACAAATCTAAAATAATTAAAAATAAATATTTGAATTGGCCGCTCTATTAAAATTTTGTTAAAACCAATTAAAATACCCCTAGGCCAGTCCTGCCTGCTGA